>NC_050443.1:135231445-135418945 GCF_903995425.1 Onychomys torridus
CAGCAGTCACTGAAAAAGAAAAGAAACAGACACAAGTATATAGAATCAGCAAAGGGGAAAAAATATATAAAAAATGAAACTGATATAATTAGAAAAACAGAGGTAAAACTAGACTGAGGATATTAAAAGATTACATTAAAATATTAATGTAAAATTCACATACACTTATAAAGTAACTCTAACACTACTGCATTTTTAGAATGAAACACAGGGAAAAAATCTCTCCATTTCATTATTAGGTGAAGGTTTCAGGGATATCACATTTAAAAGCTTTATCCAAAAAGAAAATAATAAATATTATTTCATCAAAATTCAAAACACATGTTCTTCAACAGAGTTAATAAAACAAAGCTCAACATCAAAGCAGAAAAAATACTGTAAAACACTAAAGTGGTCAGGAATAACGGGACAGTATATCAGCAGTTCACTATCAAATGGAATGGAGAATGGGGATTCCACAAACTCATTTTGCTATTTTTTCCTAATTGTAAATTATTTGAAAAGTAGAAAATTTAATGATTTACAAATAACCCAAGAGTATGGAAATTAAAAAAAAATTAGATTAGATATTTCCTTTCTTAAAGTATTTTAGGAAGAGAAAAATCATATAATAATCAAAATCAAAGGTGTGAGAAAATGGCTATATATAAATAAAAATTCACAATAAAAATAAATTTACATGTGCACTAAAAATCAAATGTGAAAAAGTAATTCCAAATGACCAATAAATTTCCATAATTAGAAAACCATAATATGTACATATATTTCACAATAATAACAGTTCAAAAAAGTGAAATTCAAGCAGTCAATAAACTTAGGCAAACATATTCTTTAAACGATACACAAATTAAATACAAAAGGCAATATATTCATATTGTAAAATATTAAAAACGGCTAACACTCAAGACTAATTAGAGCAGAGAAAGACTCATTCACTGTTAATAAATTAATACTCCAGAGAGGAAAGTTGACAAAATTCATCAAAATTTAAAATTTACAATACTTCCTCAACAATTCCAGTTAGGAATTTATCTAATGGACAGAGGTATAACCTAATACTTGTACAAGTAAGTTCAAAGTAGTGGTTTTCCCCATAATTTTAAATACTCATAATAAAAAAGGGCATCACGGAGATATTAGGTAAAAGAGGCAATTCTGCTGAAAATTAAAATGTCTGTAAGTAATTTCACCTGTGGTAATTTCATCTACTACTTTGAAATCTATTTTTCAATTTAATATTTCATTATAAAAAAGACTTTACCTGGAATGATCTGGCAGGGGCAGGTAGATCCGTTATGGGTTTAGGTTTTGGAATGCTTTCAAACAATTCCATAATCCCTTGAAGTTTTTTATCCGAGATTCGTAATGAAACAAGAGGTAATTTTCCAGAAATCTTGAATCTATTTTGTGAGACAGGAATCATTATAGAGTATATGGAGAATACAGAGTATATAGATTAATTTTCCTTCTGGTTTAAGTACACTACTTAACAAAGAATGGGGAACTGGGAAATGGGAACTCAGTGACAGAAGGCTTGCTGAGCAAGCAGGAGGTCTTGAGTTCAATGCTTAGCACCTACCCCATCCCTAAAACAAAACAAATATAAAGTGAAGTAGACAGAAACCCTTAAATTCAACTAATATTTAAAACCACAAATGACATCTTACCTTATAAACCCTAGATGGACCAGCCCTAATACTTTCAGAGACCTATTTTCCAATATTACTTCATTTATTGTTTCTCTAGTGTTTGCCAAACACAGATGATATATTAATTACCAGTTATGTATTATGTGACGATCATTACAGTATGTATATGCCATCATTGTGTATTCGTCCTGGCTTCCACACACATGTA
Organism: Onychomys torridus; assembly: GCF_903995425.1. Classification (NCBI taxonomy): domain Eukaryota; kingdom Metazoa; phylum Chordata; class Mammalia; order Rodentia; family Cricetidae; genus Onychomys; species Onychomys torridus. Next base: position 135,233,303 of record NC_050443.1, read on the forward strand.
CAAACATTCATGTGCGCCAGGTGGTGGTGGCGCACGCCTTTAATCCCAGCACTCGGGAGGCAGAGCCAGGTGGATCTCTGTGAGTTCAAGGCCAGCCTGGTCTACAGAGCAAGATCCAAGAAAGGTGCAAAGCTACACAGAGAAACCCTGTCTCAAAAAGCCAAAAGCAAAAGAAAACAAACATTCATGTGCATACACACTCACACAAGAATTTTTTTTAAAGGTATGATCCTCATACAGAATGTTTTAACTCATTGGTTTTACCCCCATTTTTTCCTAAAATTGATTTTTTTCAAATTATACACTTTGGTTGTCAAACATTGGTTTCTAAAAATGTAAGTGAATTCCTTCAGAAAAGTCCTAAGTTTTATTTGTAATAACCTAAGTATTTGTAATCATTTCCATACAATGTGGTTTAACTTAATTACTTAGTTGCAGATCAATTCAATTGATACATCAAAACCTTTTCCTTTCTTAAATATGCAAGATGCACAATGTGAACAGGCTAGGCATCAAAATGTTATCTACTACATAGCAGGCTTACTTTTATTGTCTTAAATCTGTCTAGTTAACCATCATAGTACAGGTAACTTCATGGACAAACATAAAAAAGGTTTTGGCTTTGATTTGGGCTTTGACTACTTTTTATTTTCTACAGAAATTAAGACATAAAAATAAGTCTATGCTAATTGGTACAGAAAAAGTAGATGTTGCTTGTAAATGAGACTAACGTGGTACTATTTTAAGCAAATGGTAAAAGGTTTAAGATATTATATTTAATCTCTATGGTAACAAAATAAAACATTTGCAAAGTATACAAAAATGGAAATGAGAAAGTAATTAAAACATGTTGGAACAAATATCTACCAAACACAAAGAATGGCCATCAGAGGAAATGAGGGAAAACAAACCATAAAACATACAGAAAACAAACTAACAAGTCCTTCCATATCAGTGTGTAAATATAAGTGTTTTAAACTTCTCAATCAAAAGACATCAGTTGACAGGATTAAAAAAGAAAAAAAAAAGATCCAACTATATGCTATCATGACAGAAGATTCACTTTAAAGAAAATATTTATGTCAAAAGGTAAGTATTGGAGAGCCCAGAGACACCAAGCCACTGGTGATGAGGACAGCAGGGCTGAGGCAGGGCAGTTGCGGCCCTGGGAAGTGACAGTCGTCCCATCAGGATTTCCTGTCCCCCCCCCCCAACCCCCAGGGCCAGGGCCCTGCATGTGCCATGAGGGGCAGGCGTCCTGACTTGGTGAGATGATGCGGACTCCCTTTTGAACGGCTAGGGTCGAGAAGCAACCCAAACATGGAGGATTTTACTGCCCGGACCTACAGGACCAGTGGCCAGGACAACAGACCTCTGGTCTGCCAATTTAGTTGTGGGCAGCTTAACCACCTTGTTGATTCTAGTGACACTCATCGGTGCTTTTGTTTCCCCTCAGCTACCTCCCAAATCACTGAATGTATTTTTTGCTGTCTGCATCTCTTTGAGTAGTATTACTGCCTGCATACTTATCTATTGGTATCGACAAGGAGACTTAGAACCGAAATTTAGAAATCTAATTTATATCTTATTTTCCAGCATCATGTTATGCATATGTGCGAACTTGTACTTCCATGATGTGGGAAGGTGAAGCTACCAAGAAGAAACACTTACCAGGATACTATGTTAATTAACTGCTGGAAAAAACTATGCTGAAGAATCCTCTACACAAGTCTGGTACATGATTTCCATGTTAATTGTAACTCTGAATTCCTTCTTGCAAGGGAGCTGTATAATAGGATCTCTGCTTTCCTTTAAGAAGCTGAAACATTCCAGCCTCAAATGGCAAAGTATTTTCACTTTTGAAATTAATTTCATTTTTTACATTTTAATTGCATGGCTCAAATCTTGCATTTTAAGACAAATACTCTTTTAAACTGAATATACAATTATTGTTCCCTAGGCAGCCAACTTTAGCTTATTACTACAGTTTCACATTAATAAAACAGATGGTGAAAAGACAACTTTGATGAAGATCTAATTACAATAATAAATAAAATAATTTATAAAAGTTAAAACAAACAAACAAAAAGATAAGTATTAAAATAGTTATCCTAAACAATCAACAAAAGAGAGGGATGCCTGCAGTGAAAAAGATTCCAAGTCAAAAACCATTACTGAAGGTTTTTAAAAGAATGCTTTCTAATGAAATAAAAGAACAAATTTAACAAAAATATGTTAAGAATTAAGAACATATACATACCAAACATCAGAGTTCAGTGAATTAAATACTAAAAGAACTAAGGGGAAGAAAGAGACTTTTTAGCAATAGTTGTAAACTTCCACCCTACTTTCAAGAATGGATAGAACCAGGCAGGAATCAATAAAAATTTTGTTTTTAAAAGAGAACTAGAAAACACTATTCATCATATATTTCATAGATGAATACTAAGTACACTGTGAGTGAAGTAATATAGATAAGAAATGACAAATATTAAATGATTTTTACTTCTATCCAGTACCTAAAACCATCAAATTCATAAAGGTAACATATAAAGGGGGTTTGGAAGCAAAGGGGCAAAAGGCAGAGTAGAATGGAATACTATTTAGTGAGTATGAAATTCAGTTTGAAACATTGTTAAAGTTCTAGAGATAGATGGTGATGATGGCTGCATAATAATGTGAATTTACTAAGATGCCAATGAACTACTTATTAAAAATGCCATCAGTGGCAAACGGTATGTGTATAGATATAATAAACTCAATGATTTATAGCATTTCTTCCATTACAGATGTACTGAGAACATCTACAATGACGTTAAAAGGATAGTGTGTAATACATACTTGGGCATCTTGACATCCATGAAAACCAGGGCTTTAGAGAGTTCTATATTGACGTGCATAGGTGTCAAAATATGCTGTGTAGATACATTGAGCTTCCGTGCTTCTTTCCAATTATCACCTAATCACAGAAACCGTTCATGTTTATTATTAGTATAATCTTTATAACATACAAAACCTAAATTATCTAAAGGACATACAATCAGCAAGTCTTTACATTTCCATTCTTTTTTCCCTAAGCTGCTTTATAATACTATGCCCTATTATAAAAGAAAAAGGCCTGTTTTTTTTAAAAGGCAGCATATTTTTAGTCAAACATACAGTATATCCATTAGCAATCACTATGCCAAGCAGATATTCTACCACCAAAACAATGTCACTATAAATGAAAAAGGCAGATAAATGTTAAGTACGTTTGATAATTACTAATAAATGCTACCATTTATTCAAGATTTTTTAAATTTTATTCAAATTTTATTTTTTATACCGATATTTGTGTTTTAATTTTACACATCAGCCATGGGTTCCCCTGTCCTCCATCCTCCTGCCCCCGCCTTCCCCCCAGCCCCTCCCCCTCCATTCCCATCTCTTCCAGGGCCAAGACTCTCCTGGGGATTCAGCTCAACCTGGTGGATTCAGTACAGGCAGGTCCAGACCCCTCCTTCCAGGCTGAGCAAAGTGTCCCCACATAAGCCCCAGGTTCCAAACAGCCAGCTCATGCACTAAGGACAAGTTTGGGTCCCACTGCCTGGGTGTGTCCATAACAGTTCAAGCTATTCAATTGTCTCACTTATCCAGAAGGCCTGATCCAGTTGGGGGCTCCACAGCTTTTGGTTCATAATTCATGTGTTTCCATTAGTTTGGCTATTTGTCCCTGTGCTTTTTCAATCTTGGTCTCAACAATTCTCGCTCATACAATCCCTCCTCTTTCTCGCCAATTGGACTCCTAGAGCTCCATCTTTTTAATTAGCACTGTTCTAGGAAGAACTTTAATTCTCCCGGGGACTGTAATCATTACATTTTAGAAAACAAGATCAAAACTTTCCTATAGTCAAAATGCTAAGGCAAAAGCTGAAATTCATAGCTAGAGCTACAAAACATATGACCTGAAACATTCACTGCAATGTTAACAGTAACATGTGAGTGAGTGAATGAATAGTTAATTTAGAGCCTTCGAAGTAAATGTAGCCAGTCTAGGGAGATAACTCATTTAGTAATGCTTGCCCATTAAGGATGAGGACCTGAGTTTGGTTCCCAGTACCCACTTAAAGAAAAAAAAAAAAAAAAAAAGACAGGCATAGTGGTTCATGCTTGAAATCCCAGCACTAGGAAAGTGGCAATGAACAGAGCTCACTGAGTAACCAGCTTTGCCTAATGAGCAAGTGTTTGCTGCCCCCCCCCACACACACACACATCGAGCTAAGATGAAGTTTTAGTTAGATGAACTGGGTAACAAAATTTCCTGGTTTCAAACCAGGAAAACATTAGTAGTCATTTTTTGTTTAGTTAGTAGTCAATATTTGTTTTTGTATTTAAATAAAATCATTGTAATTAACTTAGAAATAAATCACTCACTAAATTACTCAGCTAGAGTAATCAATCACTCAGCTGGATTAACACAGCTAATCAAGCACACGTATTCAGTCATATATCTCAATGAATGGCTATTCTGAAGCAATGGGATTGTGCTTAAGGTGGTCCACTTTCTCAATCAACTATCTTTCATTCACTATGCAATATTAACTGCAAATTTTAACTCAAATACAGGAAGGTTCCAATCATGTAGAGGGAAAGTCTTCAGGCATATCTTCAGAGTGTCTAAAAAGCCTACTTAATCACTGGTTTAAAAAAAAAATCCATCATTACATCTCTCATACTTACCCACTCTGCTGTAAAGCAACTGTATGCTTGTAAGCTGAATATCAAAAGAATCATAAGCTCTATGCATTATGTCTTCAAGGCTGGCCCCACTTAGTTTCATTTCTGGTAATCTTGATCGACTTTTACTTGTCACCTTAAGGTTAATTTTAATAGATAAGATCATGCAAAGTACTTCAAAATGAAATTACTCTTAGCTCTCAAACATAAAAATATAATAGGACAGGATAAATTCACAGACAGACATACACGACTATTGAAAATATCTTTATCCATGAGATGTACAACAAAGATAGGTATAAAATGACACTCATATAGTGAGTTATATTTTTTAATTTATTTATATCAAAAGAGGGGAACCAAGATAGTGCTAGAAAATAATATAACTTTACAAAAACTTTAAAATCCAAAGAAAACTAATTAGGAACAAGACCACGAAAAAAATGTGGCTCATGTATGTTTTTATCGTCTAATAGCAGATTTTTAGTAGCTATATAATAAAAGAACAGGGTTTATACCTCTGTCTGTTATGTAGTTCCAAGCATGCCATATTTTTTTTAGCTATCTCCCCTTTCATGGAATACTATGCACACTCTTTTTTTCTTAAATAATCAGAGATCACTTGAAAGCAGTATACAATTTTTTCTTTAAATGTAAATGCATGCATGCATATATATACATTTTTTACTTTGTTTCATACAGCTCATGGGGAGTAGACTGTCAAAAATGATTATCTCACCAGGCATAGTGGCATATGCCTTTAATCCCAGCACTCAGGAGAGCAGAAGCAGACAGATCTCTTTGAGATCAAGGCTACCTTGGTCTACACAGTGAGTTCTAGGCTACCAAGGCTACCTAGTGAGACTCTGTCTCAAAAACAAACAGAGAAATGACTCAGTGGTTAATAGCACTGACTGCTCTGCCAAAGGACATGGGTTTGATTCCTAGCACCCATGTGGCAGCTCACAATCACTTCCAATACCTCCTTTAGGCCTGTGCAGGCGCCAAGCGCTTAAATAGTGAGCAGGTATCTAATGCAGGCAAAATATCCATACACATAAAAATATAAATAAATTTAAAATATTTTAAAAATATTATCTCTAAAAGGTAATAAATTTTAGATAACAGGTAAAACAAATTAGCTCATGTCACAAAATTAAATATTTAAAACTTTTAATCCTTATATTCTTCTTAAATTGGCTTTGAAATAATTTCATAATCAAAATCAAATTAAATAATTAACAGTAAACTTAATTATATCTATAATACAAAGTACAATGTAACAGGAAAAGAACAAAGTTCTTAGGTATCCAAAGCTATCTGCAGAGTTCTGGAGGTATTCTACATTTAATGGCTGTGAGCAGCAGAATGGTAATGATGATAAAAATACTTTGCATCTGGACTGTCCATCACAGCAGCCACTAACCAGCTGACTAGTACATAAGCACATAACAAAAGTTGAATTTATCTTTAATTAATTTTTCTTTTTTTTAAATTATGTGTTTTAATTTTATACATCAGCCATAGGTTCCCCTGTCCTCCCCCTCCCACCCACCCCCCCAGGCCCTCCCCTCCATTCCCATGCCCTCCAGGACGAAGAAACCCCTGGGGACTCATTTAAACCTCGTGGATTCAGTACAGGCAGGTCCAGTCCCCTCCTTCCAGGCTGAGCATGTGTCCCTGTGTAAGCCCAAGGTTCCAAACAGCCAGCTCATGCACTAAGGACAGGTCCTGGTCCCACAGCCTGGGAGCCTCCCAAACAGATCAAGCTATTCAACTGTCTCACTAATCCAGAGGGCCTGATCCAGCTGGGGGCTCCACAGCCTTTGGTTCATAATTCATGTGCTTCCATTCGTTTGGCTATTTGTCCCTGTGCTTTTTGCAATCTTGGATTCAACAATTCACGCTCTTGCAGTCCCTCCTCATTCTGGACAGTTGGACACCTGGAGCTCCACCTGGGGCCTGGCCGAGGATCTCTGCATCCACTTCCATCAGTTATTGGATGAGAGTTCCAAGACGACTGTTAGGGTGTTTGGCCATCTGATCACCAGACTAGGTTAGATCAGGCTTTCTCTCGACCATTGCCAGCAGTCTACAGAGGATATGTCATTGTGGATTTCTGGGGACCTCTCCAGCACTCTGCCTATTCCTGTTCTCATGTGGTCTTCATTTATCATGGTCTGTTATTCCTCATTCTCCCTTTCTGTTCTTGATCCAGCTGGGATCTCCTGATCCCCTAAGCTTTCTTTCCCTCAAATCTTGCCCTTCATTACTCCCCCTTGTTGTCCAGGTTGTTCATGTAGATCTCATCCATTTCTCTGTCATTGGGTGATCCCTGGGTCTTTCCTAGGGTCCTGTTTTCTAGGTAGCCTCCCTGGAGTTGTGTAGCAGTCTAGTCATCTTTGTTTTACATCTAGTATCCTCCTATGAGTGAGTACATACCATGTTTGTCCTTCTGAGTCTGGGATACCTCACTCAGGATGATTTTTTCTAGATCCATCCATTGGCCTGCAAACCTCATGATGTCACTGTTTTTCTCTGCTGAGTAGTACTCCATTGTGTATATGTACCATATTTTCTTTATCCATTCTTCAGTTGAAGGGCATCTAGGTTGTTTCCAGGTTCTTTTACTTTATATTATTAATAATTACATGACACTAATGGGTACTATACTGAATGGTTTAGATGTAGAAATCTAAAAAGAACGTTTCTACTCAACTTATATATGTAAAAACTTCAGTAAGATTACTTCCAAAACTGTCCCCATTCTGTACACTTAATCAAATAAGATTTAAATTGAAGAGTAAAAAACTTAAGTATGGAAAAAAAGTCTATAAATACAATTCTTAACATTTATCACTAGCTTGTAATGTTAAAATGAAAATTTAGGTTTTGAAAATACAGGAAGGAAAAAGAACTACCCGATGAAATGAAACTTTATTCACTAACCACAAGTATTGTTTCTCAAATCCTTGTACTGCTATTTATTTAAACATCAATAAACCAAATTGAACTATCTAAAAATCAGTGTATATTCTGGTGCTAGAGATGGCTCAGCAGTTAAAAGCACCTGCTGCTCTTGCAGAGGACCTGAGTTCAGCTCCCAGTATCCACATGGTGGCTCACAACAACCTGTAACTCTAGCTCAAGGAGATCTGGGACCCACTTCTGGCATCCTTAGGCAGTACATGCATCTGGTATAACTACATACATGTAGTTAAACACTCACACATAAAAATAAATCAATCTTAATAAAAAATCAAAGTACATTTAAAACAAAAGAATATCACAAATGACATATCAACCAAACATTGTTAGTGTATACCTTTAAATGACCAAGATCCAAGAGAAGTAGATTTGATGTAGGACTAAAATTTCCATGTTGTGGGATAATAACATATGAAGCCTTCACATTAATTCTGAGATCAAGAACTTTCTGTGTTTCAATAATATACAGCAAACCTGCAAAAAGATTAAATCCTTGCAATGAATACTTTTCACAACTTACTTTATGAAAATGAAGCAGAGAATCAACAAACATGAATTGACAATGCAATTTAAAATTCCATAAAGTCAGTATTGATTTTAACATACCTTAGAGAAAAGCCAGGTGCGGTGGCACACACCTTTATTGGGGCAATTGAGGCTGATCTCTGTGAGTTCAGGGACAGCCTGCTCTACAAGTTTGGTTCTCAACCATTCAGGGCTACACAGTGAGACCCAGTGTCAAAAAACAAAAAATACAAACCAAAAATAGAATTTACAATATAATATAAGTTTACATCTTTTACTTGTCAATATACACATAAAACTAATAAAAGAACAGAATTAGTACACCACCACCACTCCCCAAAAAATAAATGGGGGCTTTGGGGAGGGAGTTCAAAAATCTTTTATTTTCACTTATGTTTATATGTCAGTGTGAATATGTGCCTGCAGGTCCCATGGAGATAAGAAAAGGATGCTGGATTTCTTGTAGCTAGAGTTTCAAGTGGTGCTGGGAACTGAATTCAAGTCTTCTAGAAGACCATAAAAGGCTCTTAATCCTCTGAGCCATTGGGATGAGAATGGGTGCATAGCACGTTGGTTGAAGAGGTTAGAGGGCAATTTCTGCTATTGATCCACAGACAACTTCCCCTTTTGAGGCAGGGTCTCTTACTGGCCTGTATCACGACCAGATAGGCTAGGTTAGTTTCTAAGGTGCCATCTTTTTCCCCCACTCCATCTCACTATTGCTGTGATTACAGGGGTACAAAATCACATCTGGCTTTTAAATGGGTTCTGGGTATCTAAACACATGTCCTCATGCTTGTGAAGCAAGCATTATCAATTGATCCATATCTACAGCCACCAAAAAAAAAAAAGTTTTTAAAACAGATAGTTAATAGTTAATATAGGTGAAATGAAGGGAAAAATACAAACCTTTTAAAAAAATGATAGAAAGCATTTACTTGTATCTGCTATTAGAATTTGTATAGCTTCTTCACAATTCACAAATCTAATAACATCTATTCCTACCATACTGAACAGCGATACAAAGCCTAATTTTATGACAGTGAAAACACCTCAGTCATTAATTCATTGTCCACAAAATCACATGTAAACCAGGAAAGGCAACAAATCCAGTTTCTCTATTACTTAGATATTTCATTCACTTAGGCCATCATATGCTAATAAATTCATTCCTATGCATATAATTAGCATATCAAGTTCATCTAATTTATTTTCCTAAGTGCAGTATCATATTGTAAGCCTAATTATTTATATTCTATCTACAAAGTCATAAAGTCAGCTTAAGCAAATAAAAGACACTCTGATCTATAACAATTTAGAATATAATAGCTGGGTAGAAAGATACTTAGCTCCACAAAGACAAAAACTACAAATGAATTATTTAACCAGTGTCGTATTTAGCATTTCTGTTGCTGTGTTAAAACACCATGACCAAAGGCAACTTGGTGAGGAAAGGGGTTTATACTTCTTGTCAAAGTCCATCATGAAGGAAAGTCAGGGCAGGAACCAAAGCAGAAGTCATGGAGGACTGGTTTGCTTCTCATGGATAGCTCAGCTTTCTTTCTTATAGCACCCAAGACCAACTGCCCAAGGGTGGCACCATACACAGTGAGCTAGGCCCTCCTACACAAATCACCAATCAAGAAAATACCCCACAGACTTACCTCTAGGCCAATCTTATGGAGGCATTTTCTCAATCAAGAGTCCCTCTTCCTAGATATGTCTCTACTATGTGTCAAGTTAACATAAAACTAGCCAGCACAACCAGATTTTTCACCTTAATTTTAATGAAAAATAATATACTGAAAAGGATAATGTGATCCAGTTTATTTAGTGTGTAAGCCCTGCTACACTGGTCAAGAGCAGATGTAATTTCTTTTTGTCAGATTATGCCTAGGTTAGGAAATATCACCAGAATGTGAGATGAGAAGAAAAGTAATTAATGTCTTAAAACTTTTATAAAGAACTGATTCAGAAAGTTCAATACTTGAAGAGCTCACATTTCTATTTGGAATTCCTTTATTTCCTATTGTAGAAAGTGCATAAATGTAGGAATATCTATTATACTTATTCAGTATACTTAGTATAATTTTTAAGACTAAGGATTTATTAAGAATGTATATTTAAATTAAAGCCAGTACCTTTAATAAGTATATATATTATATATATACAATAACAGAGAAAAATAAAGCTTAAAAACCAGATACCTGAGATTCCACACTCCTGAATGCTTAAGGGAAGCTCCTTGTCTGTGTATCCAGCATATTGGGCATTAACAGCTTAGATAGATGCAAGATTGTAAAACATCAGGAGAGGGGTTGGGGATTTAGCTCAATGGTAGAGTGCTTGCCTAGCAAGCTCAAGGCCCGGGCTTTGATCCTTAGCTAAAATTAAGACCTCCTCCCCCATACAATAAATGGGAGGAGGAGGAGAAGGAGGAGTAGGAAGAAGAGGAGGAAGAGGAGGAGGAGGAGGAGGAGGAGGAGGAGGAGGAGGAGGGATCAAGATCATGATGGGGAAACCCACAGAGACAGCTGATGGGTGCTAGTTGGAGCTCACTGACTCTGGACAGCTGGGGAACCTGCATGGGACTGAACTAGGCACGCTGACTGTGGGTGACAGTGTGTGGCTTAATCTGTTTGTGGGGTCCCTGGCAGCAGGACCAGGACTTATCCCAGGTGCATGAACTGACTTTTTGGAACCCATTCCCTGTGGTGGGATACCTTGCTCAGTCTTGATACAATTGGGAGGGGCTAGGCTCTCCTTCAACTTGGTATGCCAGACTTTGTTGACTACCATGGGAGGCCTTACCCACTCTGAGGAGTGGATGGGGGTAGAATGGGAGGGAGGTGAGGAGGCGGGAGAAGGGGAGGGAGGGGGAACTGTGGTTGGCATGTAAAATGAAAAAAAATTTTAATAAATAAATATATTTTAAAAAATAGATACCCAGTATCAAATACAGCAATCATTAGCTTGATATGCATGTGAAAGAAAAAGAGAGAATTAAATTGATAATAATTTTCTAGGTGTGGTGGTGCATTTATAATCCCAGCACTTGGGAGACTGACTGAGAATAAAGGATAGTTTTAGGCTAGCCCATGCTACACAGTAAGATTTTTGTCTCAAAGTAATGGTAATGGTGATAAACACTGTTTAAAATATATATATATACTTATATATGTATAGAATAAGTAGCCTATACTAGCTATGTATTTTCCTGAAAATATGAGAAAGAAATATAAAAATTGTCATTTTAAAGAAATTCCAAAGGTCCTCTCTAGGCAAGTGATACAAGACTGCTTAATAGAGAGAAGAAAGGGTCTTAGCATTTCCAATAACCTATCTAAAGCAGACTCAGGTAAAAAGTTCTTCAAATGGTAAGAGAAGGGGAAGTGAAGGCCAGAAACAAATGCAGAGTAATACATCAAAGAATTCTGACAATCATCCAAAAAACTTTGGACATAGTAGAGGAACAGACTCAAAACACAGTTCTTCACATTTCCTCCAATCATTTCCCAAGTTAAAATATTCCAAGGTTGACCACTGTCTCAAAGGCTCTTTAAGCTAGGTGGACCATGAATATTAATTTATCTGGTCTTCACACTACTTCAGTAAGACATTCTCTAGTTCTGATTCCAAAACTAAATCAGGCTAACCAACAATCTCAATGCTCTGACAGCATTTGGGTCTGTTAATGATCTGTTTCCTAACTGGGCTGGCTCCAAATTCACCCACTTGCTGGCTTTATAAAGGTGGATCTGAGGATTGTAAATGTTTTTCCTCAGCACTGAAGACAGAACAAAGACACCACACCACAGGAGGGAAAGGGTATCACTTCCTGGGTGTTCTCTCAGCAACAGTGAGGCTTTCTCCAACATTAGACCAGGCAGGATAGGAGGACCAAAAGTAACTTAGAGACAACACCTTTCTTCAGAACCTCCTCAGGTAGTTTTGGATAAAATACACATAATGAGACTTTGTCCCAAGAAGGCCTTTCCCATACCTGAGCAAAGATTTCCAGGAAGTTTTACCAATGTGAAACCACACAGCCATTTAGTAAGTCAGAGCTGTTGCCTTCTCCAATAAGGACTGGGCTTGAATCTTTGGAAAGATGGGTTTCTAGTGAACAGTATCTCAGTTGTAATAGTCTTTGTAAGTGCTCTTCCTGTCACCTTCAAAGTTCCTTTGTAAATGAGTAGGACAACCCCTCACTAATAATTCATTATACAAACATCATCTCTTCCAATTACTGTTCAGCTTCTGTCTATGGAATGGAGTAGATACATTTCAGTTTTATATCTGGCATAAGTATGGGATTGTGAAGTTGATTAAAACTAAGAATTATATCGACCACACTTGGCCTGGACTCCAGTAGGCAATTTCCACCCTCCTTCCTGTCCGCTACTACAATCTTCCATCTCCTCAGACCTGTAGCAGACTGCTGCTCATCCAGGTCTCTCCCCCTCACTACAATCCCTGAGGACCCCTCCAAATCCTGCTGTGGATTCAGCTTTCCTCGCTCCTTCATCCCTTTGTGTCAGCCATCTGTACTCAGAAATATTCTCTGCCACACACCCACAGTGGCCACATCTGGCAGGGATGCACCTAAGTGAATCCTTCCTGTCCTCCATCTTCAGCGTCGCCCTCAGTCAAATAACAACTTCTCACAGGTACCTCTCCTCCAACCTAAATTTCATTTACTGAAGACTCCAATTCTGGGCTCATACCCAGGGTCCCCCAGCTCTTTCATCCCTGTCTCTCCAGACAACCTACTGCCAGAACCCTCTCTTCCTATCACACCTCCAGTTCCCTGGGAACCCTACTTCAAGGTGTGAACAAATTCCACTTAGCTCTTTCCTGATACCTGCCAGCCTTTTCTACTAGCAGACCTCTATTCCTCTCTGCCACCCACTGACCTGAAAAAGCACCCTTTTTCAGGCAACATACAGCTATCACACATTCCTAAGGTCCAGAGAGGGCAACAGAAATCAAGGAATGGAACAACCACCTAATAAAGACAAAACAAGATTCAATACCTAAAATCACCTCAGTTGTCACAAAACCAGATGCCTAGACACTAGTACAAAAACACAGTAATGGCCAAGACAACATATCTCTAATCAGAACCCTGAGAAATGTAGTATAGCTGAAGAATAAGACAAAGAATTGAAAATAGCAATTATGAATATGTTCAAGGACTTTAAAGATGATTATGAATAAATCCCTTAATGAAACCTGTAAAAACACAAAGAGTAGAATGAAATATGAAAACAGTTCAAGACATGATAGTATAAACAGAATCACTACAGAAAACTCAGACTGACGTGAAAATTTAAGAGGTCAAACAAAAACCTCAGAGGCAAGGTTGTACTCACAAACACAGTACAAGACAGGGAAGACAGAATCTCAGGTTGAAGACAAGGTAGAAAAAAATGGTATCTTGGTCAAGAAAAAAAATGTTAAATCTAAAAACCTCCAAGAAATCTGGGACACTATGAAAGACCAAAACTCTGAATAACAGCAATAGAGGAAAGAAATGAAACCTAGCTCAGGGCACATTCAAATCACTGAATAAAAATTTTCCTAACCTAAAAAAGGAGATGCCAATCAAAGAAGCATCTAGAATACTAAACAGACAGGATCAAAAGAAATTCCCCACAACACATAATATTCAAAACATTTATCATACCGAACAAAAGATGAATATTAAGAGCTTCAAGAAAAAAGACCAAATAACATATAAAGACAGACCCATTAGAATAATACAGCTCTAAAGAGACCACACATGCCAGCCCAGACTACTATGTCCAACAAAAATTTTAAGCACATTAAATGGAGAAGGAAAAACATTCCATGATTAGATAGATAGATAAGATAGATGATAGATGAATGAATGAATGAATAAATAAATAAGCAAGCAAGTAATGTCTATATACCAATCCGACTCTAGAGAAAGCACCAGAATGAAAACTTCAACCTGATGAGGTTGCCCACAGCCAAGAAAACAGTAATAATTTCAGACCAGCAGATGAAAAGGAGGGAAATACACACCACCAAAACAAAATACTGGGAATCAGCACTGTTCATTGATAAGTCTCAACATCAATAGTTTCTATTTCCCAATAAAAAGATACATCTAGACTAACAGACTACTACAGAGACCCTTGGTCAAATATTGTTCAATGCTGCTCTGTTCATAATAGCAAGAAATTGGAAATAGCCTAGAAGTCCATCAACAGATGAAAGGAATAATATTTAGCCATTACAAAAACAAAACAAAACAAAAACAAAAAACGGAAATCATGAAATTGCAGGTAAATAGATGGAGAAATAATCCTTAGTGAAATAACCCAAACCCCAAAAGACAAATATGGTAAATATTCTGTTTTATATGGATGCTAGCTTTTAAGCATTCAAAAGGTATGCTATTATCTGAATAGCCAGCCTTAGGTATAGAGAAAGGAACTATGGAGATAGAAAGATCTCCCAAGGACAGGGAAACAGGATGCATAGAAAGAAATGGGATAGACTTGGATGGGAGGATTAAATGGATTGGGGGAGAGAAAGAAGGAAAGAGAGGGAATGTAGGCCAGACAGCTAACACCAAGGGCCATTTGAGGAGTTATATAGAAACCTATTACAAGAGAAGCTTCTTTAAATATATATGAAAAAATCTAAAGAGTCACCAAATAATGGGGGGAAACAAAGTCCCAACTAGACATCTCTCTCCACCAAGTGAAACCTCCAGTGCCAAGAATGGGTTACATTTAATTGAGTTGTTGGCCAAAGGGGGCCAAGGAAACCCACAAACAACTCAGGCTATTGCCAAAGCTATTTCTTTCTACAAACTAATGGTAAGGGCCCACTGCTGAAAACAACACTTACTTCCACATCTCAATGAACACAGAGAAGTTGAGCGGGTACCTAATTAGAGCCTTCACCCCTACTGGAAGGTACTCTCCATACTACTGGAGGGGAAAATTATACTACCAACCCTTCAATCTACAATAGTGACCTACCTGTAAAATATGCTGGTGCAATAGTGGCACAAACCAACCATTATCTGATTGGACTTAAGGCTCACTCTGGAAGATGGAACCCATGCCTGACACTGCTAGGTGGCCAAGAATCTGAAACTAGGAGGCCATGGACTTAAAAGGAAAATCAAGAACTATTGTTCTGCTAAAGGAAAGTGGAAGAAAAATGGATCAGGGAAGTTCACATCATGATACCCAGGAAACATGTAATGCCTGTGATAACTGGTTTCTCCCTTTATTCCATGGGGCCACCAAATGGCTTTCTGGTTTTTGCCTGTCATTTCAAGTGGCCCTCCAGCACAATGGGATGATGATACACACATTCAGGGCAAGTCTCCACCCTTCAGCTAATCCTCTCTGGAAATACCCTCACATATACACTCAAAGGTCTATGTTCTGTTTCCTTGGTGCTTCTCCATCCCAACAAGATGACAGTCAAAGAGTTAGCAGCAAACTTTACTAGAGAATCATCCACTTCAAAAGAGAGTTAACAAAAACCTATATTCATTTTTTTTTGTCAGAGAAAAGGATAAATATGGATATGCTTCTATTTCTTTACCTGAAATATTTACAAAGATGAAGACAATGTCACAAGAAAAAAAACACACACACACACAAGTAAATAATTAATAGAGGCAAATGCAACAAAACTAATAAAGAAGAAAATGAAGGGGAAAAAAGAAAATAACCAAAGAGATAAGAGCTATCAGTCCATTCCAAAATAAGTTCATTTTAGTTTTCTAAAAAATAAAAATATATTAAATGCTAAAAATTAACTTAAGAATATTAGTAGCTTTCCAACTTCAAAAATATTTTCATAATTGTTTCTAAGAGAAGGACTCATTCTGTAGTCTTTACGGGCTTGGAATCTGGATGTAAACACTAGGCTGTGATCTAACTTACAGAAATCAGCCTGAATACTGAATATTTTTATTCTAAGAAACAGAATGACTCTACTAGTATAGCAAAGGAACAACAAGCTTCAAATTATAAGAGTAAAATGCGGGAAACTTACACTTTCCAAAATATATTTTTGTAACATTTGAATTTTATACAGCAGGCATTTACTGTTTTAGTACTTTTTGTTGAGTAATAAGACTTAGGAAAGTGTCTTGAAGATTAAAAAAAAAATCTAAATCTGACTGGCTACTGGGTTTAAACACAATGAATTCACATTTACTTGTAAGTATCTATCTGTCTCTACAAAATAAGAGGAATGGACTGAAAAAGAGGCTTTACTTAATACTTTGTTTTGGGCTTCTACTGATATGCCACTACATGAGCTGGAACAGAATTCAGGAATTTGAACCATGAATGGAATCTGAGATTCTAGGAAAGAGTAGAAGAATAAACACAAATAAATAATAAGCAAACATGAAAATGTATTAGCAAATTCAAACCAAAAAAAATTCCTTATAAATACATAACGACACCTTTTATTCTCCTTGAGAACAGAAGAAGATAGGACTTTTATTTCTCAGCCTAATCTACCAAATTCTAGAATTCATTGTAAAAGAATGAAAACAGGAAGCCTACTACTTAAAAAGAGATCTAAAAAAACTAAATGATTTTTTTTCAATTAACTTAAATGTGATTATTAAATATAAGCTCTGTGTAAAAAAAATTATTATTGTTATATCTACCTGGCAAAAGCACCAGATTAGTTTCTACCACACGATATCCAGTCTAGAAATACATTTAAAGTCCAATTTTAATATTTTATTTAATTCATAAATTACTTTACCTGTTGCTGTTTTATCTCGAAATTCTTCAAGTTTTGTCAAAGTTGCTGAAGTGAGTTGTTCTAGGTAGACATCTTTTGGAGGTCTGAAGAACTCCACTATACTATTGACTGTCCTCTGATAAAATAAGCAACACTGACATAAAACACAAACTCAAAGCAAATGAAAATACACTCAAACTTAGTAATACAGAAAATGCTTACTGCATCATAAATTATCTCTAAAGGTTCAGCCTCTATGATACACCTCTGAGCAACTGTTTCATCTAAAGGATTTGTTTCGAATGTAATTTGGAAGAGTGACATATCATCCAATGAAGATAGTAGGTGAGGTTTTTTTGAATTATCTGGTAAACCAGTAATATGAAATGAATCAATTTTAGTTTCAAATCTGCATAAAAGAAAAGAATAGAAATTAGGAGTCAATATAATTTTAAATAATTTGTCAAACTGGAAAATTATAAAACATAGTAAAACATTTGTCTTTGCATTTCTGATAACTCAGATCATTTAAGAGAAAAATATATAATTCCTATGTATGAATTTTAATAGATTACTTCACTAAGAGCAATATTCATGCTAAATTTTATACTAAAATGCTATGATAGCTAGTATTTGGTATCTGCACTTGAAGAGGGACATATAACCTAAATTTAAAGAGGTAACATAAAATACTTATAGAAATATATAAGATATTCATTGAACTCTTGGTTAAGTAAAACTTCTTGGATATACTAAAATGCATACATAACAAACTAAGTCTAAGTAAATCAAAGTAGGTCAAGATTTTAAAAAATTTGCCACAGGGGATATAATAAAAAGAAACTGTACCAAATTAAAAAAAAAAACAAAAAACATTATTTTACCTGTAAGGGTGGTTATAAAACTTGCCTAGAATGTGAAGTACCCAGGGTTCAATCCTTAGCACCCCCAAACCCATACATACATGTATACATAACTATACCTATACATACATCCATATATAAAAATCTTGGGGAGAGGCAATAGTTTAGGTGTAAATACTTGCCTAGCATAAACATAGCCCTGAATTTGAGCCCCACCAGAGAAAGAAAATGAAAAAGATATATAACAAGAATGTATAAAAGACATATCAAATAAAAAGGGAGAGAAAGCTTAAAGGTCATTTCTCCAAACAAGGTATGAACATGAACATAAAATGGACAAATACAGAAAAAAGTCTAATGTTGGGGGATGTCTTTCTGTATGCTGTGAATATATGTTGTTTCCATTGGTTAATAAAGAAGCTGCTTTGGCCTATGGCAAGGCAGCCTGGAAGCAGGGGGAAAATCCAAGGAGAGAGAGACACACACACAAAGAGAAAGGTGAAGTCTGAAGAAACACTGGTCGCTACTGAAGGAGAAGCAAGATGCCAGTAGACCAGTAACACCACAGCAATGTGGCGAAACATAGATTAAAAAAAAAAAAATGGGTTAATTTAAGATGAAAGAGCTAGGTAGCAAGAAGCCTGCCATAGGTCATACAGTTTGTAAATAATATTAAGCCTCTGAATGATTATAAGTGGCTGCAGGACCACGGGGCCAGGTGGGACTGAAGAAACTTAGCGCTACAGTCTAAAATCATTAATCATCAATAAATAGAAATTAGCCCCACGCTGAGATACCACTTTTTATTAAGATAGCATAATTAGAGGAACAGATAATAGCTAGTATTGTGGAGATAAGGAGAAATTGAAAATTTCATTCACTGGTAGTAGGAATGTAAAATGTGTGTGCTTTGAGAAATTGACTGGTAGTTCCTCCTGAGGTTAAACATTAACAGTTACCACATACGACAATAAATCTACTCCAAGGTACATAACCCCAAAATTTAAAACACATATACAAATAAAACTTTGCCCATGTTCATATCAAGTACTCATTGTAGGCTGATGATAGAAGCACTCAGTTATCTGTCAGTTAAAGAACTATCACATAAAATGTAGTTCAGCCACATAATAGAATTAGGCAATAAAAAATAATTACAAGTTCATTCTATGTAAATGAACCCCAAAGATATCATACTAAGTGAAAAAAGGAAAACAAACAAACTGGTCGGTGAGCTCCTAGGATCCACCTGCTGGGACATGCATTCATATCTTTTCTTTGTGGGTTCTGGGGATTGGAACTTAGGTCCTTGTGCATACATATCAAAAGCTCCTATCTACTGAGACATATCCCTAACCCCAGAATAAAGAAAAAGAAAAAAAAGAAAAGAAGTTAGTTGTCAGAGACAAGGAAAGAAAGCCTTCTGAAGGGACTGGCACTAAAATATATAGTTTCTTCATGGTATGTTGTAATGCCGGTAATTATATTCAGGTGGTGGCTACATAATATTGAACATTATCAATGTAAAAAATGCAAACTTAATATAGTTTCAAAAACCCAATAAATTATATACTAAATAGATAAGGTACACCTGTAATCTAGGAATAGAGGAGCTTGAGGCAGGAAGATTAAGAACTCAAAGAAACCCCTGGACACCAGCCATCCCGGGAGGACCTGCCCAACTTGGCCCCAGTTTCCGGCCATTCCGCGGGCCGTGCAGAAAGGCTCCCGTTTTCCAACACTGCAGGCAGACCCTGCAGTCTCCACACCCTGCCCCCACACCCATTTGCCTGAGACACCAGCCACTTCCTGAGACTCAGAGACCAGCCCCCAGCTCCCATCCTGCCCTGGAACTCCCATCTGGACAAGATAAGGAGACCACAGGGACTTCCTGAGACGCAGAGTCCAGCCCCCAGCTCCTATCCAGCCAGCACTCTCATCTGGACCAGAGCTTCCATCTGGACCACAGAGAGGCTCCCTAAGTCTGTCAGCTCTGTCTGGACCAAGTACACTGATAAGACCAAGAACGAACCCAAGAGGAGATGGGCAGATGTTAAGGCAGAAGTACATACAACAAAATCAAGAGCAATACAGCATCACCAGAACCTAGCCCTGCTCCAACAGCTAGACCTGAACATCACGGAATGGAAGAAGAAGAAGAAGAAAACAACCTTATAAGTAACATCATGAAGAGGCTAGAGCCTTACATAGAAGAAATCAAAAATAAAGTAGAGGAACAGACAAACAAAAAATGGGAAGAACGGCTATAAAAAACTAGAGGAGAGGACAATTAAAGCAGAAGAAAACAATAAATCCTTGAAAGAAAATCATGAAAAAGCAAGGGAGACAATTCAAGATCTGAAGAGGGAAATAGAAAAAATGAAGAAGACACTAGTAGAAGGAATGCTGGAAATAGAAAATCTGAGTAAATAAACAGGAACTTCAGAGGCAAGTATAACCAACAGAATGCAAGAGATGGAAGAGAGGATCTCTAGGGTTGAAGATACAGTAGAAGAAATAAATTCACCAGTCAAAGAAAACACTAAAACCAATAGTCATGACCCAAAATGTCCAAGAAATTTGGGACACCATGAAAAGACCAAACCTACGAATAATAGGGATAGAGGAAGGAGAAGAATACCAACTCAAAGGCACAGAAAATATATTTAACAAGATCATAGAAGAAAACTTTCCCAACTTAAAGAAGGAAATGCCTATGAAGATACAAGAAGCCTATAGAACACCAAACTGACTAGACCCTCAAAAAAAGTCCCCTCGCCACAAAATAATTAAACAACTAAACGTACAGAATAAAGACAGAATATTAAGGGCAGCAAAGGAAAAAGGCCAAGTGACTTATAAAGGCAAACCCATCAGAATAACACCTGATTTCTCGATGGAGACTTTGAAAGCCAGAAGGACCTAGATAGATATAATGCAGACACTAAGAGACCATGGATGCCAGCCTAGACTAATATACCCAGCAAAACTTTCAATCCTCATAGATGGAGTGAACAAGACCTTCCAAGACAAAACCAGATTTAAACAATACTTATCCACAAACCCAGGCCTACAGAAAGCACTAGAAGGTAAATCCCAACCTAAGGAAGGCAGATACACCCATAAAAACACAGGCAATAGATAACACAACAGCAGTAAACCCCAAAGAAGAGAAGTATACACACACTACCACCAAAAAATAAAAATAACAACAGGAACGAACAATCACTGGTCATGAATATCCCTTAATATCAATGGACTTAATTCACCTATAAAAAGACACAGACTAACAGAATGGATACGAAAACAAGACCCATCTTTCTGCTGCATACAAGAAACACAACTCAAATTCAAAGACAGACACCTCCTAAGAATAAAAGGCTGGGAAAAGACTTTCCAATCAAATGGTCTTAAGAAGCAAGCTGGTGTAGCCATCCTAATATCCAGCAAAATAGACTTCAAACTAAAATCAATCAAAAGAGATGATGAAGGACATTACATACTCATCGCAGGAAAGATCCACCAAGATTAAGTTTCAATTCTGAACATTTATGCCCCAAACACAAGGGCACCCATATATGTAAAAGAAACATTACTAAAGCTTAAATTACATATAAAACCGCATACATTAATAGTGGGAGACTTCAACACCCCACTTTCACCTCTGGACAGATCGGCCAAATTGAAACTTAACAGAGACGTAATGGTCTTAACTGATGTTATGGCACAAATGGACTTAATCGATATCTACAGAACATTCCACCTGAACAAAAAAGAATATACCTTCTTCTCAGCACTCCATGGAAACTTTTCTAAAATCGACCACATACTTGGCCACAAAGCAAATCTCAACAGATACAAAACAATTGGAATAACCCACTATGTTCTATCAGACCACGATGGTTTAAAGTTAGATTTCAACAAAAAAAAAAAAAACTACAGAAATCCTACAATCTCATGGAAACTGAACAAAGCTCAACTGAATCACCAATGGGTTAAGGAAGAAATAAAGAAAGAAATTAAAGACTCCCTAGAGATCAATGAAAATGAATACACCACATACCTAAACTTATGGGACACTATGAAAGCAGTGCTAAGAGGGAAGTTCATAGCACTAAATGCCCACATAAAGAAGCTGGAGAAATCTCACGCTAGTGACTTGACAGCACACCTGAAAGCCCTTGAACAGGAAGAAGCAAAGTCTCCCAGGAAGAATAGATGCCAGGAAATTATCAACTTGAGAGCTGAAATCAATAAAATAGAAATAAAGACAACAATACAAAGGATTAATGAAACAAAGAGTTGGTTCTTTGAGAAGATCAACAAGATAGACAAGGCCGTATCCAAACTAACCAAAAGACAGAGGGAGAGCATCCAAATTAACAAAATCAGAAATGAAAAGGGGGGCATAACAACAGACAATGAGGAAATCCAGAGAATCATCGGGCATACTTCAAAAACCTCTACTTCACAAAACTGGAAAATCTAAAAGAAATGGATAATTTTCTGGATAGGTACCACATACCTAAGTTAAATCAAGACCAGATAAACCATCTAAATAGTCCAATAACCCCCAAGGAAATAGAATCAGTCATTAAAAGTCTCCCAACCAAAAAAAGGCCAGGACCAGATGGTTTCACTGCAGACTTCTACCAGATCTTCAAAGAAGACTTAATACCAATACTCTTTAAATTGTTCCACACAATAGAAACAGAAGGAATATTACCAAACTCCTTCTATGAGGCTACAATTACCCTGATTCCTAAACCAAACAAAGATGCAACAAAGAAAGAGAACTACAGACCGATGAACATTGTGCAAAACTACTCAATAAAATACTGACAAACAGACTCCAAGAACACATCAAAACAATTATCCACCATGATCAAGTAGGCTGCATCCCTGGGATGCAAGGGTGGTTCAACATACGAAAGTCCATCAATGTAATACACCATATAAACAAACTCAAAGAAAAAAAACCACATGATCATCTCACTAGACGCAGAAAAGGCATTTGACAAAATCCAACACCACTTCGTGATAAAGGTCTTGGAGCGATCAGGAATACAGGGAATATACCTAAACATAATAAAGGCAATCTACAGCAAGCCAACAGCCAACATCAAATTAAATGGAAAGAAACTCAAAGCAATACCACTAAAATCAGTAACAAGGCAAGGCTGTCCCCTCTCCCCATACTCATTCAATATAGTACTTGAAGTTCTAGCCAGAGCTATAAGACAACATAAGGAGATTAAGGGGATACAAATTGGAAAGGAAGAAGTCAAGTTTTCCCTATTTGTAGATGACATGATAGTATACATGAGTGACCCCAAAAATTCAACCAAGGAACTGATACAGCTAATAAAAAACCTTCAGCAACATAGCAGGACACAAGATCAACTCAAAAAAAAACCAGTAGCCCTCCTATATACAATAGACAAACAGGCTGAGAAGGAAATCAGAGATACATCACCCTTTACAATAGCCACAAATGTTATAAAATACCTTGGGGTTACTCTAACTAAGCATGTGAAGGACCTAAGCATGACAAGAACTTTAAGTCCCTGAAAAAAGAAATTGAAGAAGATGTCAGAAAGTGGAAAGATCTCCCATGCTCATGGATAGGCAGGATTAACATAGTAAAAATGGCAATCTTACCAAAAGCAATCTACAGATTCAATGCAATTCCCATTAAATTACCAACACAATTCTTCACAGATCTGGAAAGAATAACACTCAACTTCATATGGAGAAACAAAAAACCCAGGATAGCCAAAAGAATCCTGTACAATAAAACAGCCCCTGGAGGCATCACAATCCCCGACCTCAAGCTCTATTATATAGAGCTACAGTAATAAAAACAGCTTGGTACTGGCATAAAAACCAACATGTGGACCAATGGAATCGAATTGAAGACCCTGACATTAACCTGCACACATATGAACATATAATTTTTGACAAAGAAGCCAAAAATGTACAATGGAAAAAATAAAGCATCTTCAACAAATGGTGCTGGCATAACTGGATGTCAATGTGTAGAAGGCTGCAAATAGATCCATATCTGTCACCGTGCACAAAACTTAAGTCCAAGTGGATCAAAGACCTCAACATAAATCCAGCTACTCTGAACCTGATAGTAGAGAAAGTAGGAAGTACTCTTGAACGCATTGGCACTGGAGATCACTTTCTAAATATAACACCAGTAGCACAGACACTGAGAGAAACAATCAATCAATGGGACCTGTTGAAACTTGAGAAGCTTTTGTAGAGCAAAGGACATGGTCAACAAGACAAAGGGTCAGCCTACAGAATGGGAAAAGGTCTTCACTAACCCCACATCTGACAGAGGGCTGATATCCAGAATATATAAAGGACTCAAGAAATTAGACATCAAAATCCCCAACAATCCAATTAAGAAATGGGCTATATAGAACTAAAAAGAGAATTCTCAACAGAGGAAGTTCAAATGGCTGAAAGACATTTAAGGAATTGCTCAATATCCCTAATTATCTGGGAAATGCAAATCAAAATGCCTCTGAGATACCACCTTACACCTGTCAGAATGGCTAAGATCAAAAGCACAGAAGACAGCTTATGCTGGAGAGGATGTGGAGCAAGGGGAATTCTCCTACACTGCTGGTGGGAATGCAAGCTTGTACAGCCACTTTGGAAATCAATATGGCGCTTCCTTAGAAAATTGGGAATCCATCTCCCCCAAGACCCAGCTGTAGCACTCTTGGGCATATACCCAAGGAATGCTCAATCATACCACAAGGGCATTTGTTCAGCTATGTTCATATCAGCATTGTTTGTAATAGCCAGAACCTGGAAACAACCTAGATGCCCTTCAACTGAAGAATGGATAAAGAAAATATGGTACATATACACAATGGAGTACTACTCAGCAGAGAAAAACAATGACATCATGAGGTTTGCAGGCAAATGGATGGATCTAGAAAAATCATCCTGAGTGAGGTAACCCAGACTCAGAAAGACAAACATGGTATGTACTCATTCATAGGAGGATACTAGATACTAAAACAAAGATGACTAGACTGCTACACATCTCCAGGGAGGCTACCTAGAAAATACAACCCTAGGAACACAGGGATCACTGAATGACAGAGAAATGGATGAGATCTACATGAACAACCTTGGGGGGGAGGGAGTGGGTACGGGAGGAGGGAGGACAGGGGAACCCATGGCTGATGTGTAAAATTAAAACACAAATAATAAAAAAAAAAAGACTTTAAAAAAAAAGAATTCAAAGACACTATCTCAAAAAACAGAAGGAAGAAGACAGGAGAAAGAGTGGCAAGAAAGAGGAGGGGAATGTTTTGAAGAAAGAAAAAAAAAGGTAGACCCAGATTAAAATCCATATTTTGAAAGTGTTAAGTCCTAAGTGAATGTATGTTGTTCACGAGATCCAGCTATGCCAAGGATGTTAGCGTCAATCCATAGGAAAATGGCAAATCTGCCCATTGCTCCTCCACCTTGGGCGGGGGTGGTATGGCTCAGGAGAGCGGCAAAGCTCCCTCT
The DNA here is from genome assembly GCF_903995425.1 of Onychomys torridus. Classification (NCBI taxonomy): domain Eukaryota; kingdom Metazoa; phylum Chordata; class Mammalia; order Rodentia; family Cricetidae; genus Onychomys; species Onychomys torridus. The sequence continues at coordinate 135,258,697 of NC_050443.1, forward strand.
GCTCCATGTTCTGATTCTCTTTCTCCCCTTGGGTCTGTAGCCTGGAGACTATTCTCCTACAGAAACTGCTACTGCTACGGTCAGGTCAACCTGCCTCCTTTACTCCATTGTATATGGTAACTCTGTTCCTTTGTTTAACTGCATGCAATACCTCTCTGTTCAAACTGTATATAATCTATGCACTAAGTTTCTGGGGTGCTGCAGTTTCTCCACCAAAGAGCCCTGTCCTCCCAATCCCAACTTGTGTGTCTGTCTGTGTTTGTCTTTTCTTCATTCCCTCACCATCCCAGTCACATTTGTCCTGGAGCTGTGCTGGAAATGGCAACATTTGTTGTTTCTTTCTGTATGGTCAAATACTACTGTTTAATTTTTCTTTAGTGTTCTTCTTTGTTTTATTAACATGTTACTTTCTACTGAATATAATACGTTAATAATTCCAAAAAATTTAAAGAATTCCATAGAACGGGAAAGTCTAAGTGCCTAAACACAGAAGAGTGAATGAAATCACAGCACCAAGGGCTGTAAAGTCAGCAACTCAACTCCAACCTTAAAAGGGAAACTTTTTTAGACAAAAGCTGAAAGCTGTATGCCTTGTTTTTTTGGGACAAGGTCTCTCATTGGAACTGAGAGCTCACCAATTCAACAGGACTGGATGGGCAGTGAGTTTCAGGGATACTCCTGTATGACTTCCGCAGCACTAGGATTAGACTGCTGCTACCACACCCGGCTTTCTACAAGGGTTTTGGGACTCAAAATCATGCCCTCATGCTTGTGTAGCAAGACTTTATCAACTGAGCTGTTTTCCCAGTACCACCTATTATGTTTGGTGTTGTTTTTGCTTTGTGTGCTTTTAAAACTATTGACCAGTTTGAAAACTCTATTACTGGCATAGTGAAATCCTATCCTACAAAAATGTTTCAACGTTAACCTATAATTAAAATGTTCATGTTGTTAAAATGACCCTTCAGAAATCTAAGTGTCCTTGCAAAATAATGCAAATTTTTGTATGTTTAAACACCAGAACCATACTCAATGGGCCAGGATGTTCATGGTACAACATGTGTGAAAACCTTGATACGCTGAACAAAGACATGGATGAAGCCTCACCTCCAGCCTATGAGTCTTTGGCTACATTCTTGTCAGTTCACATTCTAGTCACTAAAAGAGCACATGACATAATTGTGCCATTTAAAATCACCACTGTGCCACCTGTTAACTGATCCAAGCAAGAAAATTTGTACTCCTAAGCTTCACAAAGTGGCCCTCCTCTCTGCCCTCATGAAATAGCCTGATAAAGAAGAGAGGGTGAGAGAGAGATAAGCTGAGGATCCACTTTATGTAAAATGCTTAGAACCAGATTCCAGATTTGGGGGGGGGGGGTCCTGAATATTTGTGTGTAGATGATGTGATCTCTTGGGGATTGGACCCAGATCTAAGCATGAATTTATTTATACTTTATATATTCCTTACAATATATAGTCTAAAGGTAATCATATATAATATTTTTAGTGTGCCTGTGTTTTTACTGCAATCCACCACATCAAGTCAGGTGTGGATTTTCCTGTCACTAGTCAAAGCATTTGAAATTCTGTCTTTTAGATTCAGATTAGTGCTATGTAACCTATGAAAGAAAACAAATTCATACTTACTTTATGGCTTGTGCCCCCGGTCTTTGCACAATCAAAGTACTAAGACCTTCTACTACAATGTCTACGAGCTCTGGCTTTTGGTGATTTTCTCTCAGAACAATAGACATACTTTTCAAGTGAACAAAAAGCTTCGAGGCTTCAAACTAGAGAAGATCCATAATAAAATAGAGGTGAGGATGGGGGTACAAATAAACAAAACAATCTTATTCCCGTAATTCCTTTATTTTCAAATCCAGAGATACTTTTAAAACAATCCTTCATTTACCAAAGAATCACTACAATAACCCGAAAAATTAAAAGAATATTTTTATTCATATTTTTGGAATTAAGGTAATGCTCTATTTATATACCCCCAAGAAAGACCACAGAAAAAACTAGTAACATAAAATTTCTGAAAAAATTACAGCAGGCACATCTAACATTAAAAGATATAAAGCAAGAAAATATCTTACTGTTTTTGGTAAGGTTGGATCAACTGCTGTTTCACTATAACCAATTGCTTCATAAAGTAAAACTTTTTCTTCAGGTGTCAACATTTCTTCAAGAACTATAAATCATAAATGTTTTATGGTCTTATTACTAACAATATAAAACAAATATAATTTACCTGGCTTTATAGAAAAACCAAAATGGATTTTGTTTTATTTAGTGTGTGGGTGTGGGTGTGCGTGTAGGTGTGTAAGCACATAACACAGTGTGTGGAGATCAGAGGATAATTTTGAGAAGTTGATTCCCTGCCACTACATGGGACCCAAGAATCAAATTCAGATCACCAAATTTGGATACAAAAGCCACTCAGACATCTTGCCAGCCCACAAATTTAATTGTTATTGTAATTCCTTTTACAAGTAATAACTATTAGATTCATGCTGGCAATTTTAGAAATGATTCTTAAATAAAGTAAGTTAGTAACCGAAATCTTAGCAATATAATTTTTTCAGTCTCTGTATTAAGCCAGAACTTACTGGCACTATGTTAATCATTACAAAGTAGTATATAAAGTATCCTAATTTCCTCTCAATTTACAGATGGATAAAACAGATTTAGCACACCTAACACAGCCATACTACCAAAAAAAATGTAAATCCAAGATATATCATATGCCAAGTCCCTAACCCTCCAAAGCTGTGATCTTCGTTATTTGGGTAAAAATCAAAAGTCTTGACTGGGTACAACAGCATGTTGTCTGTAATCCCAGCTAGTCATGATCTGAGTCAGAAAGACAGGGATATTAACCTCAGCTATGGCAATACAGAGGACCGCACAGCAAACAAACAAACAAAGGCCTGTTTATTAAAATGGTTAAGGGCAGAGGCAACAACTCAGTAGGGCATGGCTTACTCCACAGCACACACACACATGCACATCCCAAAGAGAGAAGAAGGGAAAAATCTTTCCAAGAATCAACTTCAAGAAAAATTTCCAGTGGCTTAAAGCACTCTGTGATTTATAGTTACTATTACCACTCCACATGTGCTGTACTGAGTGCTCCCAGTGTAAAGCTTTCTGCAGTATCAGAATTACGTGAACTATTTATAAACATATATTTGAAAATAACAATCATTTTATACTTTTGATAATAAATTAAACAATTTATTGTTGTGAATACATACTTACTGATGGGGGGATATCTTTCTCTATGCTGCGAATATGTGTTTCTCTGATTGGTTGATAAATAGAGCCATTTGGCCTATGGCAAGGCGGCTTAGAGTCAGGCAGGAAATTCAAAGGGAGAGACAGGAAGAAGGGGGACACAGAGGTGGGACAAGCCAGCAAGCCACCCACGGAGCAAAATGTAATGGGATGCAGGTAAAGCCATGGAACATGTGGCATTACACAGATTAATAGTTATGGGCTAATTTAAGATATAAGAGCTAGCAAAAAGCTTGAGCCATGGCCATGCAGTTATAATTAATATAAGCCTCTGTGTGTTTACTTGGGAGACATGAGTGGAGAGATTTGTCCTGTCCACAGGCAGGCCAGGACACAGGAAATCTTCTGGGTACAATTTTTTGAAAAATTTTATGATTATGCACTTGATGATAAACTATACTAATGTAAAATGAAAAGAACATACTTCCAGGTTTAACTTCTAGTGGTTGTTTAGCATTTGATTCTGACCAAGTCCATAGCCAGCTAAACCATCCTGTATTATCCTCTGGATCTTTTACTCCTTCTTTGTAAATCTTGTATCCAGCTTTCTTTACCTAAAATAAGTAAGTTTTCCAATAGATGACAAATGATCCTTATTTTAGCAATCAAAAGAAATAGAAGCAGGGTATTTCCAAAATGAAGCTCTTTTGAGCTGAATAAATGCACATACTGACAATATAACACGGTAACTATAACATTTACGAAACAAGACTTTGATATTATTCTACCTGTGGCCTAAAAAGATACAGAAATTGCAGGCAGTGGGTTTTAGTTTTACATTTACATATGAACTTTGGAATTTTCATAGGCTCAATTACTTACAAATAATTTTTTTATTTAAACAAGTGTTAGAAAAACTATCAAATTTTTGTAACACACAAAAGGCACATCTGAACTCTTCATAAAACAGTACTTTGAACAATATTAATAATATTACCTGTAATATCAATACATTTGATTTATTTTTTATAAATTTACTGATAATCTGAAATTACCTCAACTTCTGACTGTTGTCTAGCTATGGTTATATTAAAAACATCCAAGGTTTTCTCCAACTCCTGAAAATATAAACAAAAAAAGTGTTAGCTGTATAGTGATTTTACATATTCAGTTTTAGAATATAAGCTACTACACTACGGAAACACAGTGGGAAACAAAAAACAGACCATCATCAATATGTTATCTCTTACATTCTAGGATGCAATGTTTCCTTACATAAACACACACACATACAGAAGCTTGGGAAATAGAACAAAGTAACTTGTAAACAGAGAAATCATCCCTATTATGAATATAGTTATAATCTCTATAAATATAGTTAGAGATACATTCAAAAAGATATATACATATACATGTACTCTTTAAAATGTCTTTCATCAGGGTTTTAATTATAAATAAAGGTAAACCTATCAACCATTATTAATTAATAATGTAATCCTTCATCTTATATGTACAGTTGATATCATTATTAAGGTATTTCAACAAGTAGGCTTACATGTCCTTGAAATCTGTTCAAAACTACTTGAACTTTTCTGCTCTTTCCAACTGTGCAGCTATGGACACAAACTGAGAGGAGCTATACTTCTATCGCATCTGTGCCTTCCCAGGATTACTTTCAAGTTTTAGGTTCCAACTTTTACCTCCAAAAAAAGCAACTATGACTTACTATTAGTCTAGAAAACAGCACAACTCAGAATTGTGTCATCAAGTATACTTAGAGGATTCTGGTTAAGACCATAACTAAATAAGGAAATATGAAACCACCCACAAGGACTCTAGATCCAAAAATTCCTCATTACTCCTTGTCTTCAGGAAGTCTTATACCTTAAAACTGAAACAAAAATGTAAAAATTCAATCTTTTCTGAATTTTCCACTAGAAATTCATCTAGACTCCGAATGGCTACACCACTTTCAAGAAGCTAGTAACCCCTGATCTGTCCAAACTATATCTGTTTTTGAAAAAAGTTCCTTTTAGACTATGCCACAAGGCTAAAAGACTAACATAAAACATATTATAGCTCAAGGAAGATAATTAAACATGTTGCTGATTAAGACTATAGGTACTAAAAACTTAAGATACAAATTATCTGTACAGGCAGAAAATCAGGGAAGTTCATGCAAGGGTGATGGACTAAGGTGGAAGTGCAGAGAGAAAACAGGACGGGTGGCTGAGCAGGAACATACAGGCACATATATAAGAAGGAGTTTACAAGAACAGAGAAGCTCCACTAATACACAGTAAGACGACAACAAGAACATCATCTACCAGATCATCAACAGAGAAGTTTAGAAGTGATACAGCAATCATTTTTGAGACTTACAAAATATATAACATGAAACTTCACATTACAGTGTATATGAACCCAAATCCTTTTGAACTGAAAAAAAAAATCTAAATTTCAAAAGCTCACTGGGGAATGTCACCATTTTATTACATTTATTACACAGTTAAAGAGTAAAAGCACAAAAATATCCAAATAAAAGAGACAGAATATGATCAGTAAAGAGCAGACTAAGTAATCAAAAAGTAACAGTTACTAAAAACTGGGAAGAAGGGTCATAGAGGTGGCTTAGCAGGTGAGGGTGCTTGCCACCAAGACTGACCACCTGAACTCACTAACAGGAAGGAAAATGGGACTCCAAGTTATTTTCTGACCTCCCTTCCCGTACCACAGTGAGCCTGCACACACAAACACATTAAAAAAAAAAAAAAAAAAAAAAACAACCCACTAAGGAGAAATTATGCACAGCAAAGTATTCAATGATTGTTTTAAAATGCTAACCTCCAAAGACATGAGAATTTCAGGAGATGGCTTCTTACTTGTTAACTTTTTCTTATACAATTCTCTGTATTGTTTCATTTTTTGTCTATGGTCTCTAATATGCTTCCATGACCACATCCGTAAACGGGGACAAACATTTACTTCAAGAATACCATGTATAGCATAAGCCCACCTATTAAAAAAAAATAATAGTGAGATCCCATACTTACACCCAAATCAACAATACCAAAACAACTGAATTTGTTTTCTCTAACATGGGTAACTACAATAAGGAGACCATGGAAACAGTATTCTATCAGAACACTCTACTTACAGCAATATTCCATTAATTATTACTATATCTTCCAACATAAAAAGAAACAAAACATTCAATTTTGTTAAAAAATTTAGCTCTGCACAACTTAGGGCATAACTGGAAAACTAGTCAATAATTATACAAATAGTTATCTTAAAAAGTCCTACAAGTTCTAGAAACTGAACTACAACTTAAAAAAGAATAACAAAATTTTTAAATTTAAAAAAGGGGTAACATGGATAAGCCTCCCAAAACCATCTCAGTTACTAAAATTCAAGCTGAGTTAATACAGGTCTAATGAGTCAAATAGGGAAGTCTGGGGGTGAAAAAAAGATAGGGTTAGGGGTAAGGGAGCGGAACACTGCTAGAAAACAAACCAAGATAAGTGTTAATTATTTAAAAAACAATGATCATTCTACAAGACACGAAAACTACAGTATTTCAAGATTTCTAGTTGTAAATTACAGTTTGAATAATTTCTTGAGTCAATTCACTAACACATAAAGGGAATAACATATATTCCTAGCTCCAAATCAGTTTGCACCAAATCTTAGAATAGCTTTAAAAAACATGGTATATTTTGGTTTTCTGATGCAATCTTAAGTACTGGAAATAGTAAAATTAGTTAACACTGTATAAAATTTTCAAAACAACCAAAGCATTTACCATTCTTTAGCATGGTAGTGAAGAGGCACATCGGGCTTGAATTTTCTGTATGGCAGGTTTTGTGTCATCATGTCCACTGACTCGAGAAGCTCCATGAGACTGAAATACTAGAGAAACAAAGGTAAAGCTTTTCAATGTTTCGGGGTTCCTGTTCACTATTGAAGGAAAAATTTACATTATTGAGTTGTTAAGGGAACGCTTATGTAACTGAATTTCAGAAAACATTTTGCTTTTATCAAACAATAACTCACAATCTAAATGTCATCAAAGAAAATCACCTGCGGTTTATTAAACTCAATCACTATGGTATGTAACTCAACCTCCAGGTTTATTTTGGGGTCAGAAAAGTCAAAATCTGATCGCCGGTTCATCTTAAGTTTGGCAGTAGCAGATATAGGTCGAAAAACTGGAAAATAATACAAATTAAAAAAAAAAGTTAGAGTTCTACTTCAAACGCGTCCAAGCACTAAAGAGATCAGCTAGAACACTTCTCTGCACCTCTTTCACAGGTTCTCCACAGTCCCAACACCCACACTGCTGAGAGTCTGGTTAGACAAACTCTCCATGAATTAGTACAAGAATTAATTTTAATTCTAGACTTAATTGAATTTTAAAGAATATTAGAAATGAATATTGATTCAACATATGATAATTTCTCTGTAAATGTTCTCCTTTCAATTTGCATAAATAGGTGGGAGAAAATGAATTCATCCAGAATGATCTGCTTGTATCAAATGATAGCAGCAAAAGTCATAAATGTGCAGAGGGAGAGCAGTGACAGTATAATCTAGAAAAGGATCAACTACTGAATTATAATCTAAGTTGTATATAAAGATAATATAATGTGCTTGTACTAACCACCTCAAGAACATCTTTTATACATATAGTAAACATAAATATTGTTAGAAAACAAATCAATACTTGAAAATTATGGACCTAAAAAAAAAAAAAAAAAATCACTGATCTGCCACCTCCCCTTCACCCTTCACCTTTGACTTATCTCTTCAGTGCCAACCTTACACTGTTAAAACTAAGGTTTTTATTTATTTCTTCCTTGTTTTTAATAGATATAAACATAGAACTTATACATATTAATGGGATCCATGTGCTGTTCTCACATATATATATATATATACATATATATATATCACATATATATATACATATATATATATATATGTATACACACACACACACACACACTGCAATTACACATTGGTATAATAATTTAAAATTTCAATGTATTTTTCCTCACTTTAAAAAAAAAAACTATTTGGGATGGGCTGGGGGAGTTGGGAGTGCTCAGCAAGGCTGAGAGACAACATCAGATCCTTCAAAGATGGAGTTACAGGCATTTGAAAGCCACCCCACATGGGTGCTAGAATCCAAACTCTAGTCCTCATGGCTAAAGAGCAAGCATTCTTAACCAGGCTAAGTCATTTCTCTAGCCTCATTTTCAGCTTTCTAAAATACACATGTTGTTACCTAGAATCAGTCTACTGTGGAAAATCACTCCAGAACCTTTTGCTCCAACTAAATGTAACTTCATACCCAATGATGAGCCTTTCTTCATTTCTTCTCCAATTCTACCCTCATCAATTATTTTAACCATTCCCTCAACAAGTTTGCCCTTCGGAGGCAGAGCCAGGCGGATCTCTGTGAGTTCGAGGCCAGCCTGGGCTACCAAGTGAGTTCCAGGAAAGGTGCAAAGCTATACAGGGAAACCCTGTCTCCAAAAACCAAAAAACAAACAAACAAACAAACAAAAAAACAACAACAGAGTTTGCCCTTCCTACTATATCAGTACTTGATCAGCAAAACCCAATTCCACACCTGGACCTAACAGCACATGTGGCTAGAAAAGAAAAGATCATAAAACAATCATATTCACTATTCTCACTTCAATTCTGTAAATATTAAGTGAATTCTTAATGCTATGGGGCCGTGGAGGGGGAGGAGGGAGGGAAGTCACACAGCACTCCCTGTGCCTATGTTTGCCCTGCTAAAGACTCATCATCAATTTTTAAATTTTGTTTTTAAGGTTGACTTATTTATTTTTATTGACACTGACCAAATAAATCCATTCACAGCCTGTTCTTGATGGCCAGTTAGCCAGGGATGAATTTTCCACTTTTAAAAGTTTGTTTCAAAGAAACATAGGGGCTATGTGTCAGATTATCTATGGCCTTCAAAATGTAAAATATCTGATTATATGGCCCTTTAGCATGTCTAACCTACTCTAGGCCTAATGGTTTTCAAACATGAGAACTCATCAGAAACACCTGTAGAGCTTATTACACTCTCTAGTGCCAAGCCTCCCCAGAGAGAGTCAGATGCAAAGGGCCCTCGAGACGCCTAAAAATGTGCATTTCAAACAACCTTCCAAGTGATGATAATGCTGCTAGTTTGAACCATACTTCAAAAACAATGCTGGATTCAGTCCACTCTTCTACAGCACTATTTCATAGTTTCTTCAAATGCCTTCAGTACCTAAGATGTTTTAAAATGCCATGCATACATAATCTGAAAAAACTATTAACTATTACCATCTCTATTGATCCAGTCAATACCAAGACTCTTCTCTTACAACAAAACTATCTTAAAGATAAACTGATTATGTCCTGTCCCTAAAAAACAAAACTCTACACTTATGTAACAGATGCCAACCCCTTCTCCACATCAATCCAGAAATCCTATCAAATCTCTTGCATCATTAATTTTTCATGTTCTACTTGATCATTCCTAGCTCAGCATATAAGGCAGTATTATTTCTCCCATTAACTAGAAGGAAAGGAAAGGAGAAGATGTAGAATGCAAGGAGGAAATGAACCAGAAAAGTCAGTCCTCCTTGCCTCCCTACAAGTATGAAGCTATCAATTTATGCACATCAAATTCACTTTTCAATGCTTGCTTTAAAAAGGAAAACAAAACAAACATAGTTTTAGGTCACTAGTATTTTAGTATGTTTTTTCCTTTACTAGCTGGTCTAATGCTCTATGTTAAAAGAATCAACAGAAGGAATCACACTGTCAGGACCCCCAGTGTGCTCATTTAACAGGCTTCTTTCTACAGAGGCCAAGTTCACTAACACCTAGCCCTGATATAAGATGGCTTCTCTGGCTTCCGGTTCCTACTGCACAAAGGACTTCTTCAGCATCAGCCTTTTGTACTGCACAGCAGTACAGTCCTGTCCTACATTGAGCACAGACAGGAAGATACATCTTCATGAGTCTCCTCAGTTAGAGCTGGATTTCTAACAAGTTTTGCTAACACAATAGTACAGAGACATTCTGAACCTCAACACTGTTCATGTCATTTTCAACGTGGTCTGGGTTTTAGTCCTGAGAGGCAGAGGATCTTCTTTAGAAACTATCCATAGCTCAAACATAGGGTTCATTCCTTTCATACTATTCCTACATCTGCATTCTTTCTACTTTTCACCAGCCAATCTTGTTATTCCAAACCCCTTTTACAGTTACTAATTATATTCTTTCTTCAATACTCTAATGTACAGAAAATATAAGTCAAATCTAAATATATCTGAGAATCATAAACATGTTAGTTATCTGAGCTCATATTTTCTCTGAGAAAGAATTAAGAATAAAAACAACTTCAAAATAATGAAAATAAGATTTTGACATAAAGGACTGGGCATGTAGCTTAGTAACAAAGGGACTGCTTGGGCACAATCCCCAGCACTATCAACAAAAAACAAAGACAATAACAAAACTGCAAGAGCTGGCAGAAGTGCCAGCTGGGGAAATTATAAAGAGGATAAAGAGCACACATAGCACATAGGAGTACATAAAGGATATGTATTTCACTGATGCCAGGGAAACTCTGAAGGATATTCTATGCTTTAAATGTCAGGAAGCCAAATTCAAGAACTTAATTAAGCATCAACAATTGACATTTATTGAGTATTCTCATGGCTAAAAATGTTTTTAAAATCATTCCTTTCTTCTGTATTTTAGTAATTAACTTGTCATAAAATTAGTATGTAGGCCAGACACATAGGTGCATGCCTTTAATCCCAGCACTTGGGAAGAAGAGGCAGGAGGATCTATTATCTGTGCATTTGATACCAGCCTGAATGACACAGTGAGTTCCAGGACAGCCAGGACTACATAGTGGGGGCTGGGGATTGGGAGTAATATATGCTCACTTAAAATAACTGAATAATAAAAAAACAAAATTGTAAGTGAGATATAGTAGTTCCTGCCTTTAATCTCAGCATTTGGGTAGGGCAGGAAGATTAACATAAGTTTGAGGCAAGCCCCAGGAAAAAAAAAATTATTTGGATACTTTATAAACAGAAAGATCATACCACTATGGCTATACCACCTAGCTACAGTAAACTGCACTTGTGATTCTGAAGTGTTTTAGTAAACATCACTATACTCGATACTGAATAATCTTTAATTTTTAATTCAATTCATTAACATTCTCTTTTGTTAGACATTTTTCCTGTAGTTTTGAAAAGTAACCAAAAATTCCAACAATAAAATATGTTGAAAAGATAAGTATATTTTAACCTCATATATGCTGCGGGATATTCTGTATGTCAAATGTGTTGCTCCGATTGGTTAAAATAAATAAAGTAATGATTGGCCAGTAGCCAGGCAGGAGGGTAGGGTAGGCAGGACAAGGAAGAGGAGAAGGCTGGGAACAGGAAGGCTGAGGGGAGAGACACTGCCAGCTGCTGCCAGGAGAAGCAACATGTAAAGACACCGGTAAGCCACAAGCCATGTGGTAAAGTATAGACTAACAGAAATGGGTTAATTTAAGACAGAAGAAGTAGATAACAAGAAGCCTGCCACAGCCATACAGTTGTAAGCAATATAAGTTTCTGTGTGTTTACTTGGTTGGTTCTGAACATCTATGGGCCTGGCGGGTGAGAGAGATTTGTCCTGACTGTGGGCCAGGCAGAAAAACTCTAACTACACACACACACACACACACACACACACACACACACACACATATATGTATGTATGTATGTATGTATGTATACACACATACCTAACTAGGAGAAAATTTAATATAAAATAATCTAGTATATCAACAATGTTAACATAAGTTTGTACTAATTTTGCTAATTATATTTTTATTTTATCTAATAACTTACCAAAATCATAACCTTCTGGAACAATATTTTCATTGACAATACCATTTTTTAAGGCTTCCTATGAAAAGATAAATTGTTTTATTCATATTTAGGCAAATATACTTTCATCCTACAAACTTTATTATCTACAAGAATATTTAGGAGCAACTGATAAATAAATGATTCATACCTCATCAGAATAAAATTAAAATGGCTAAGAATGTATCATTAACTATTATGAAAAAAATGTTCCAGTTAGTTCTGTTTCTAAAAATCCTACTGGATTTTGTTTAGAAGTAATACTGATTCTAAGGGTGGATTATTGACTGGCAGTTAAATATTATATAAAATATGATACAACAAGTATACACATAAATATTTACTTACCAATGATTCATTATAATCATTCAGATAATACATCTGAGACTTCGCATTCCAGTAAGCAAAGAGATTATCTAATCGGATTAGCTGAAATTAAATCAAGTTTATTACATGTCTGTTAATTTTTTTAATGAAATTTTAAACTTTTACTATGCTCAGAAGTCTCAAGTAATTTGAGTCTTAATCCTAAATAAAGCAAATAGACATAATTCACACAAATGTTTGCACACATGCACACACACCAAAACATCATCATCATCATCATCATCTGTCTTTCCAAAGCGCTCTTCCACCAAATCCATGGGTTAGAATTTATTTTACCTTCCGAACTAGTTTCTCAGTTTCATCATGTAAACATGGAATCCAGTTTTGATCAGTTGTCTGATGAGGACAAAAAAAAAAGAAAAAAGGAAAAAAAAAACCATTATATACAAAGTAAGTCATTATCTACCATACCCTAGGACCAATTTCTCATAAAAATGCCTTTGAAAACTTATCATTTAGTCGAAAATACTATTATCAAACCACTAACCCTTTGCTTTCAAGGAAATCATTGGTCAAAAACAAGCAAAAATAAGCAAGTTCAAACAGGTAATTTTGGAGGTCCAATATATAGTAGACAGAACATGGCCAAAAAAAAAAAAAAAAAAAAATCAAACTCAGAGGTGTGCAAGATGTAATGACTAACCTAAAATAGTACGTTTGTTGAAAGGAATACAGAAAGAACAGCTTTATGATAACAATAGTCCATACACCATGAATAAAAACTTCTCATTGCATGGTTATGTGGTTGATATATTGTGCTCCCCAATAAACTTATCTGGGGGTCAGAGAACAGAACAGCCAATATATTAAACATAGAGGTTAGGCAGTGGTAGCACACACCTTTAATCCTAGCATTCCAGAGGCAGAAATCCATACGAATCTCTGTGAATTCAAGGCCATACTGGAAACAGCTAGGCATAGTGACACACACCATTAATCTCAGCACTTGAGATCTCAAATTTTGTTTGAGAAAGATGCATGTCTTCAATCCCAGGAAGTAATGGCAGGAAGCAGAAAGGTACATAAGGCCTGAGGACCAGGAACTAGAGGCCTTTAAGCTTTTAGCAGCAGGTCAGCTGAGATACATTTGGATGAGGACTCAGAGGCTTCCAGTTAGAGGAAACAGGATCAACTGAGAAGTTGGCAAGGTGAGGTTAGCTGTGGCTTGTTCTGTCTCTGATCTTTCAGATTTTACCCCAATAGCTGGCACCAGGTTGGTTTTTCATTAATAAGACCATTTAAGATTCATGTTACAAGGTTATGATTCCAGGCAGGAATACGTAGTTTTGTTTGTTTGCTTGTTTTGTTTTGATTTGTTGTTTTTTTACAAAGGCCCAAGGTATGGCCAGAGAACAAATCACAGGAAGAAAAGAGGAAAAACTAAATATGTTACCTAGGGTCAGATTTCAAAGGTTTTACACAATAAAAAGACAAGACTACGTATTTTAAACTAAGGGTAATCAAAGTCACTGAGGACAAGACTAGGTTTATAATAAAGAATACTTAATCAAGGAATGCTGCAGAAGGCCATAGGTTCAAACCAAAACACTTAAAATATTTAAAAATAAAAATTGGAAATACAGTAATCAAATCTTTATTTGCATATCAATTTTTCTTTCCAAAAAAGGTCCGGATATGTAGCCCAAAGGGACTCAGACTCATAATACTACCTCAGCTTCCAGAATGCTGGGATACCAGCTCTGTGCCACCACTCCTCACCAGATTCTTGATTTTGGAAAGATGGTTCACACTGCTGTGTGAAAAAAATGACGGTTAGCCAGGCGGTGGTGGCGCACGCCTTTAATCCCAGCGTCGGGAGGCAGAGCCAGGCGAATCTCTGTGAGTTCAAGGCCAGCCTGGGTTACCAAGTGAGTTCCAGGAAAGGTGCAAAGCTACACAGGGAAACCCTGTCTCAAAAAAAACCAAAAACAAAAAAAGAAAAAGAAAAAATGACGGCTAGTAAGGCTCCCAAATTTTAGCATGAATTATGATCACCAAGAGCAACTTTTAAAGCACAGATTTCACACTGGAGATATGGTTCAATGGTAGACTGCTTATCTAATATAGTAAGACCCACTATCACAAAAACTAATAATAAACATGCAAACACACATACATCAGGATGGCAACCCAAGAGTTTGTAACTCTATATGAGTCTGGTATGGCAGACAAGTTTCCAGGAACTTCTGAATGTAACAATTAAAGCCACTGTTTGTAGGGTTTCAGAGATGATTCGGTGGTTAGAAACAAGTATGACTCTTGAAAAGGACCAGGGTTCAGTTCCCAGCACCCACATGGCGACTCGCAATCACCTGTTACTCTAGTTCCAAAGGATTTAATACTCCCTTCTAACTCCTGTTGGCTCCTGTCATGTGCATATTGTACACATAAATACACTCAGGCGCACAGAAATACACATAAAGTATTTTAAACAAATAAAACCACTGTTGTTATTGTAGCAATGATTTTCATATTACCAAATACAAATAGTAATTCTCTACAACTTTCAATCTGCCAGCAGCACTGACAACAGAAACCATCCACTTTACTGAATAATCTCTGACTTCTCCCACCCCCTCCACTCCCTTTTCTTTTTCACTTGCAGAACCATGTTTTAAAAATAAACTATACACAACCGGGCAGTTGTGGTGCACGCCTTTAATCCCAGAACTCAGGAGGCAGAGGCAGGCGGGTCTCTGTAAGTTTGAGGACTGCCTGGGCTACAGACTGAGTTCCAGAAAAGGCACAAAGCTGTGGGCGTCGTCAAGATTCATGCTACACAAAGCTACACAGAGAAACTCTTGTCTCAAAAAACCAGAAAACAAAACAAAACAAACAAAAAATTATACTCAAAATCAAATAGAAGATGTAATACTGATCTGGAGTTAAGTTGAATTGTACTATATGTAGCGGCAAAGATAAAAGTGAAAAACACAGAAAAATGAAAAGGGTGACTTACAGAAGAACCATATAAATACACCTAGTATATTTCTGACGCTCACATAATCAAAATCATATACCCAACTATACTACACAGCTAAAAGTTACATTTCCTTTTTGAACAAAGTACCTGCATGCTGAGATTTTGAAGGGAAATACCAAATGAGAGTGGTTTGTCTTGATTTGTGATCTAAAGAAAAACAAAGTAAATTACTTAGATGGATTATTAGTTGGACAAAATTCACTTTGTAGAAAAAGTCAAATATCTGAGAAGTATCTTATTTCAAATATTCAAAAACATTTTCAGAATAATTTTGCTCTATTTTTTCTAAAAACAAATTGCTAAATATTAGTGTATTAATGTTGCATAGAATACTATATTTGTAGAATGTTTTTAAATTCATAAAAACATAATAAAAATTGATACAGTAATCTGTTTAAAATGGGAGTGAAACCGAGTTGTGTGTTAGAGTAGGGAAAGTCAGGAGAAAGGCAAAGTGCAGCTCTGCTTTGCTTTAATCTGTAACTTCGGATAATCCTTTACTCCAGGGAGATATTTGAGTCTTATATGAAATGCCGGAATTCACCACCATCACCTGCACAGGCACAGTCCAAAAGGCCCTGCCCCTTCCTGAGATAGACTGAAACTTAACTGTGACAGCCAATGCATTCAGCACCAACTTTTGCCAGAAAGAATAAAATGTTCTATTTTTACATAAATTCTCCAGCAGTGTGTTTAAAAATAACAATCTCTATGCACTTTAGAATATAAAATAACAGTAAATGCTTTAGGCTCAAAGACCTACCTACTTTGAGAATTTTTACAGACTTACTCTTCCCATGTATATACTGTTTTTTGTTTTGTTTCAATCTCAGGTTCTTCGGTCATCTTTTAAGCAGCATCTGGAAGCTCTATCAAATCCACAGATGTTGAATGCCTCTCAAAAGTGTGGCAGCATTATTTCATCAAACTTGTATTATGGGCATAACTTTATTTTAAAGGGGAAAAGATATGTATACACTCAGAAGATTTATGTGTATTTTCATTATAAAAATCCAACTTTTTCTTAAGCTTTAATTGTTAAAAAATATTTTTGAAGCTAAGGAGGCTCTTTAAAAGAGTTGTTTTTTCCAAGAACCAAGATCAAGCCAGGTTAATGACGTAATTCTCTATGGCACATGTACTAGAGTTGTGCCTTTTCTACCACACAGGATTAGATAAACTTATCATAAGTATGCTTTTAAAAATGATTTTTATTGATATGTATGTACATCAAATGCTATAAACAAAAATGTCTTAATGTCAGGCTGGAGAGATGGCTCGGCAATTAGAGCACTAGCTGCCTTTCCAGAGTACCCAGGTTCAATTCTCACTACCCACATGGCAGCTCACAGCTGTCTGTAATTCCATTTCCAGGGCACCCAATACCCTCACCCAGACATACATGCTAAAACACCAATGTACATAATATAAAAAATAAATTAATTTTAAAAAAATGATAGGATAACATTTAAAGCCAATGAGATGGTTATCTTTTATTGTGAACTTGACACAATCTAGAATGATCTGAGCAAAGTGGTCTCAATGAGAACTGTCAAGATCAGGCTGATTTATGGGCATGTCTGGGAGGACAGGGTGATTGGGGGAAATGGCAGTCTTGATAATGTTAACTGATATGCAGAGGCCCAGCCCTTGGTGGGTGGCATCATTCCCTGCGTTTGGGTCCTGTGCTGCTTAGGAGTGGCCAAAGCAAGCTGAGAACAGGCCTGCACATTCATTCTGTCTCTGCTCTGACTCTCTGCACTTGCGACTCTCGGCTTCACTTTCCTGCCCTGATTTTCTGCACTGATGGACCGAGACCTGATAGCCAGTAAACTATTTCTGCCTTAAAGATGTTTTTACTGGGGTATTTTATCATAGCAATAGAAAACAAAAAACTAGAACAGAAACTAATTACATATTTAAGGAAACAATAAACTACTGAAGAGCAAAAGTTAAGTTAGCTCTACTTATTCCTAAACCAGTACTCTTTCCTGGAGGAAATAAATAAATAAATAAATAAATAAATAAATAAATAAATAATCTGTGAAATTCACTAACTCCCAAGACATTGCCTTCATAACCCAAAGTTTGAATACTTAAGCAAAGCATAATCAAGCATTCGTTAAAAATGTAATGATAAAAAGAAAAGATCTTATGGTCTTCAGCTATCTGTCCTTCTACCTCCCAGTATTGACTAGGCTGACCATTACAGAGCAAAAGCCAATCACACTAAAATACATACTTGAGGAAAAAATACTTACATCATCTTCATAACGAACATGGATATTGGAAATTTTCACTTGAAGGTTTTTTATGACTTGAGTAATTAATTTTTCTGTAAAAGTGTCCTGTTTCTCCTCCAGAGGATTTTCTAAAATTGCAAATATTCCTTTTTAAATTGAATAAAACACATGTCCTATAAATATCCATACTTATACTATATTAAAGTAACATAATGCTTTCATAAAGAAAATAACATTTTAAATAAATCACTTGAGGATTCCAAAATCTCTTATACCAAAGGATTTTCAAAAACAACTAAATGCACAATGTTTAAAAGCTAGCTTCTTGTCTCATAAGACTAGAGTCAACTATGTTAAGTTCATTGGTATTAAGTTTTATAACCGCATTGTAAGGGCCAGAGGACAAGGATATCTGCTAGGAGACAGTGTCATCTATAAATGTCAAATACTACAGCCATAAAATCATAACAATATAGTTGCCTAAACAAAACCTGCACAAGGACAACACCAGGTGATATGTCAACAACATGGACAGGGGAAAATTCAGAAGGCCCTACCCCTAGATGAAGAGCTACAGACAAAAAAAAAAAAAAAAAGAAAAAAAAAAAAAAAAAAAGCCTTGTAAAAATGGGAGAATCATTCTTTTCCAGGGACAAGCCTCATTGAAAGGTTATCCAATCTGAAGAGGTCTGCCCTCAACACATGAACATCAGAGTAACACTAAATGGATTCAGCAGGTTGAGTTTATATATACACATTACACACAAACACACACTAATAATGATAATGATGATGATAATTAAGAGGTGGTCATGAATTTGAGAGGGTGTAGAAGCAACATAAGAGCAGAAGGAAGGTGTGGAACATGTGGAAATGATGTTTAAAGTCTTTGTTTTATACATTTATTTATTTGAAATTTTCATACATGAACTATGTCATTTCCATCCATTCTCTCAAAACTTAAAAAACTCCACAGCTCTCTATTTCAGGCAGACCTTGCCTTCAATTTTGAAAGTAAAGCTATAGGAAGATAACTCCTCTGTCATCATCACTTGATTCCAAATACTTTTAAGGTAACCAATGACCCAAATGTCAAAAATAAAGTGATAATCCTCATCTTAACTGATATCCCACCAGGGTCTGGTATATTATTTGCTTCTTAATATAGCCTCTTTCCCATGAAACCATAAACTTCAAACTGCCAATGTAGCAGGAATCTTAAAAGTTCTTATTAATAAAAACAAACCTGAGGCCAGTTATTGGGGTGAACGCTGGAAGATCAGAGAAGCAGAACAAGCCACAGCTACCTCACCTCGCCAGTTCCTCAGCTGACCCTATTTCCTCAGACTGGAAACCTCTGAGTCCTCATCCGGAATGAATCTCAGCTGAATTGCTGCTCCAAAGCCTAAAAGCTTAACCAGCCAAATGCTTCTAGTTTCTGGTCCTCACACCTTACATACCTTTCTGTTTTCTACCATCACTCTCTGGGATTAAAGGCTGGATTTCTGGGATTAAAGGCGTGTGTCACCATGCCTGGCAGTTTCCAGTGTGACCTTGAACTCACAGAACTCACAGAGGCTCTGCCTCTTGAGTGCTGGAATTAAAGGCGTGTGCTACCACTGCCTAACCTCTATATTTAATATTGTGGCCATCCTGTTCTCTGACCCCAGATAAGTTTATTAGCATGCACAATATTTCGGGGAACACAATACCACCACAGTCTCCTATTATCTACCCATCCTTTTTAATAGTCTTTTGTGTGTCTTTCTCCTCTACTCAATCATTAGATGACAGGTTTCCTTAAAACTCAATCCTAGAATTGTTTCTCTTCTCATTCTATACTGTTGCTACAGAGAATCTCATTCACATCCTAAAATATTTAACTGCTACCCTAATGTTGAGAACTTTCAAAACAATATTGAACAAAGGAAAAAGTAAAATGCAGAGTGGGAAGAAGTTGACACATTTAGTAAACAACCAAGAAGTCAATATGGCTAGGAGAAAGAATGCAATATGATTTGGAGCCAGTTCTGAAAGAGGGAAAGTAGATAGCACTCTGCGTCAGCTTTTAATCTACCTTGTTGAAGCACTTAAAACTTCCTCCTGGTAACAAGGTGTCACCAGTGAATTTTATATATTAGGATTTTGGACCTAAGAACAAATAAGACATTCTCATCAAACATGGTTTATATTGCGTGCATTTCCCTTTTTCAGTAAGACCTCATTACAGCAAAATAAAGGAATGTAAATGAAAAAAAAAAAAAAAACAAAAAAAAAAAACAAAAAAAAAAAAACAGGTAAACCCCAAAGCCAGAAGGTAAAAGACTTGAGGAGAAGCAACAAAAACAGATGGCTTCAGCCAAGCTGAAGAAGAAACTTAAATCCTAAACAACACAGGATGGTCTGTCACTGAATCATAAGGTAAGGATTTAAAACCAGGATTCTGAAAAATTCCTGGGCCTGAAATCACACAGAACAGAAACAATAATCAGGGAGCATCCTTAACAGAAGAGGGGGATGTTACAAGAGTTAGTTAAGACCACTGTGCTTTTCCAAAGTCCCCATATTCAATGTCCAAACTCACAACTGTCTGTAATTGCAGTTGCAGAGGAGCTGATATGATATTCTGACATAGGCAGGCACCACACATGCAAATCATGCACAGACATACAGGCAGACAAATTAGCCCTACACATAAAATTTAAATTTAAAAATTTTTAAGGAATTGGCTTAAAATCTATGTAATAAGCAGTCAAATATGTAGGACTCCACCCTTTCCCAGCCCAATGGCTAAGAAACTACCCTTTCTTGTTCATCCTACTGAACATGTAAGAGTTTATCACAGGTAAAACAGACCTAACAGGCTCCACAATCTGATAAACAGTACATAGGGAACAGGATGAGCCTACACAAAGACAGAGGTAAGTAAAGACTTCATAATGGAGTCACATCTGTATTCACTCACTGGTTTTTAAAATTTTATTTGCCAGGCAGGGTGGCACAAACCTTTAATCCCAGGACTCAAGAGGCAAAGGCAAGCAAATCTATATGAGTTGCAGACCAGTCACACTGGTGACCATGTCAGAGGAGCAAAAGGTAGCAATTGAAGTTGAAGGTATCAGCTCACTAGGAGGAAACTCTCTGATGGGTCAACCTCGGTTAGGCAAGGTCACAAGACCACAGACCCCCGGAATGCCTTTTGCTTGTGCTGTGCCTTTACATTTTTGCTGTGGCCATCTCTCTCTGGTATCTGGCATGGTGTGAACGGGTATGAGAAAATCCCCACTGCCTGTAATGTAGTGTGTTTATCTCATGGAAGCATCCCATTCTACTGGACATTTTTAACTATGGGTTGTCATGAAGATGATTCCTCCCTAGATTATACTGTCTAATTGATAATAATAATGATAGCTTATGCAGAGTTTTGATGAATAAAAAATAAATACAAGGAAATGTTACACAGTTAAGGCCTATGAGTTTTACTGCTAAGGACTACAAGCTTCACCTAAAAAGCTGCTTTAGATCACCATTCAGGTTAATGATTAAGGAAAACAATTGAGTTCACAGGAGCCAAGCTGGTATTTCTCTAGGAAATGGGTAAAAGGATTAGTGTAGACTTTGTTTTTATAAAGTATAAGTCCTATAGTGCTATTTTACTTTTAAATCTATGTATATGCATTATTTTGACAAAATAATTTTTAAAGGACAAGGCCTGGCAGACTGAGAAAGGATTACAGAAGAGATAAATGACTACACAGACTATGAAGGAAATATGACAAAGAAAGTAGAATTACATGTGATGTTCCCACAGGTTGTGTTACGTTTCTATTAATGTTCGCCACAAGGTAAAACATGTATTACTGGAGTTGATTTTTCATTTAAAAAAAAAAAAAAAAAAAAGATAGGAAGGAAGACACCTACAACCCCAGCACTAAGAAAGCAAAGGCAAGAAGACCATGAATGAATCCAAGGCCAACCTGGGCTACAGAGTAGATTCCAGGCCAGGCTGGGGCACACAAGATTTTCTCACTTAAAAAAAAAAAAAGAAAAAGGGGAAAAAAAAAAAAAAAAGCTACCCTTTTCTCACCACCAAAAAACAATACAAATCAGTACATGGTAGAGAACTAAGTATATTCAAGAGTAAATAATTGATATAAGGGGGCTACAAAAGCAAAGTCTAGAAAGATAAGAAGATATATCTGATAAACTTGCTAATATTAAAAAATGACTTTACCTCACCAGCAACTACTATTTGCCTTAAATTTCTGCAAGGTAATTTTGGCAAACATAACAAAACAAACAAACCATGTAACTTTCCAGGTAATAAGATGATTTCCTGCTTGTAACATAATCTCAGAGCCAGGCAGTGGTATTACATGCCTTTAGTCCCAGCACGTGGGAAACAGAGGCAGGAAGATCTCTTGTGAGTTACAGGCCTGCCTGGTCTACAGAGTTAGTTCCAAGAATAGCCAAGGCTACACAGAGAAACCCTATCTTCAAAAAACAAACAAAATCAAAAACAAAACAAACAAAAAACCATAACCTCAGTACACCTAATAAAAACAACATTCTATTACACCATCTACATCCTTTATCACCACTGCTCACGGATAGTTGACCTTGATCAACTACTTTCTGTTTTGCTTCTTCGATTCTTTTTAGTTCCTGTTGCTTTGCTTCCATTAGTTGCTTCTCTTCTTTGATGGGATCATATTTTATTCCTACAGAAAACATGAAAAAAATTTCAATTACCTTAAATTTAAATATTCTTGAAAATAATCACTAATTCAAACAAAATTTAGTGAGATCTAAACAAAAAAAACAATTCTATTTGAAATCTACAAATCCCAAATTAAAATCCTAAATTATCTTCACCAAAAGTACTTGGAATAAATATATATATAAAGATTTTTCTATCTAAAAGTAAGAATAAATTATAAATTTTAAATGACTTACTAGAAGAAGGCACTATCAGTAAATAGATTTCTTCCAAAACAGCTTCAACTGGTTGAGTATAAAGGTTTTTCCATGGAATTTTAAGTTTAAGACTACCTACATTAAAATAATGAAGACAAGAATACTGTTCATTAAACATACATCTACCAATCTACTTTCAATAAAGCTTTAGAAGAAATCTTTGAAAAATCAGTAAAACAAGCAATAGTGTCAGGGACCCCATACAGTCCTATAAAATTGACTACACCTATATAACTCATTTAAAAGGGTACTTTTTCATTCAACAAATACATCAGGAAATATACTAAGTGGTAAAAACACAATAAAAGAAACATATACAAATAAAAGAATGACAGAAACTATGGGAAAAGTATACAAATAATACTTTAGTGGATTCTGTTTGTCTAGTGAACTTTCTAGTACCTGAAAATTAACTTATTGCCATTTTTCAAAAAGGAAAAACAAAAGAAGACAAGCTTTAAAGAAAATATGTCTATCTACTCTTCTTATATGTGTGTACAAATATAAAATACTTTGCTGTGGGATGGTCTTTCTGTATGCTGGGAATATGTGTCACTCTCATTGTTTAATAAATAAAGCTACTTTGGCCTATGGTAAGGCAGGATAAAAGCCAGGAGGGAAATCCAAGCAAAGATACAAAGAGAAGAAGGGTGGAGTCAGGGCAGACACCATCCAGGTGCTCAAGGAACAAGATGCCAACAGACTGGTAACGCTGTGGCCACATGGCAAAAAAGAAGCTAATAGAAATGAGTTAATTTAAGATGTCAGAGCTAGCTAGCAATAAGCCTGAGACATACATAGACCGAAAGGTTTGTAATTAATATTAAGCCTCTGAGTGATTATTTTATAAGCTGTTGCTGGCCAAGTGGGACACAGAAAAGTTTCTTTCTACAATACTTGTGTTTATATAGTTTTGTACAATCATGCTGGGATCAATCCTGTGATTATTAATACTCATTGTCAATGTGACACGATTTAGAATCACTTATGAAACTAGAAGTGCCCATAAGGACATATCTAGAGAGGTTTAACAGAAGATGGAAGACCCATTCTGAAGATGGGTAATACAATCTCAGAGGCTAGAATCCCACACTGAATAACAAAAAGAGCTGGCACCAGCATTTCTCTCTCCTTCCTGACTACAGACAAAATATGACAAGCCACCTCATTTTCCTGCTGCCATCCCTTCCCCATTATGATAAAATGTACCCTCAAGCAGAACCAAATAAACCCTTCCTTCAGTTGCTTCTATCAGGCACTTGGTCATAGCAATGAGAGAAGTAACTAGTGAAACTCCCAATACTCCTGTATATTTTTTAATTTTTCTTGAATCGAGGTTACATTGACATACACTGAAATTCAACTATAATCAGTGTAAAATTTAAGTGACTTCTGGCCAATGTCTAAAAGCAACATACAAAAAATTTATAATAAGATTGTTTTACAATAAGATTATTTTACCCAACTATGTATTCCTCAGATTATGTTACAGTAAAGAAGTAAATGAAGTCAAATCAACTTAGATTATGAAAATTTTTTACACTGGTTACAAGTCTTTAAAAAAATTACCAATCCAAACTATCAGAAATATGCACTAATTAAGATGTCAAAAGGGAAATATCTTGTGGTATTTTCCAATTCTTACTTATGCTAGACTGTCTTTAGAGGGACAAGACATAATGTAGATTCTAAAAATGTCAAATAAAATTTTTCTGTGGTAGATGGTCTAATAACTACTGTAAGTACAATATACAAAATTGTAAAGACTATCATCACAAAATTTTTATGTAAGCTTTGAGAATGTCTGTTTTTCAGACATTATCACAGCTTCAATAACACTATATAAATCCTACTAAAGGAAGAGACAGAAGAAAGATTCGACTTAAGACACTATGATCTCAATCAACCTTTATGAAATTTTAATAAATGCATAACAGCGTAAACTAAGAATCTTAAGAGACAACTTTATTAAACATGTTAATTTCTTACATTTAGTTTGTTTCTGTTCTACCAACATATGAATTGCTTTAAATTTATACTATATTTAATTAAAAATCATACTTTAATGAATTACAAACATGGGTAAAATAATAGAAAACAAATAAAAAGCACTTTATTTTCTAGACTAAAAAACCTGAAACAATTTTCTACAGCACAATCAAGGTTTGATTTTCATCCCATAGTTACACTGTTTGGATGACCAAAACCTTTTATGTTATGCATCTCCTACTTATCACATACTAGCAAACCTAACTAATCAGAAATATAGAAACTAACATAGTTCTTGCTTTGACTCTCAACTCAACTTTAAGACCTACTAAAATGAGCAATTACTGTCCAAGTAGTACATTTACCCACAATATTTTTAAGTTACATAATTAAATTCTACATAAACAAAAACACACAAATATTGTATTTTAAATTAATGCTCATAAGCATTAGGAAGATTACATTACAGCAATAATAGTTTAATTACTTAGGCTGCATGCCCAACAAGGAGAACATTCCAGTGGTAAATATGGCTTACCTATATGACCAACCTTAACTTTGAATGGTACATCTAGTTCACTCTATAAAGAAAAGTAAATTTGTAAATAATATAATAATTAATTAATTAATCCATATAAAGATAATTATTTTTCCTAAAATCACTTATGGGTATTTTAATTACCTTGCATACTCTTTATCTTCAGCATTCACTTAAATTTAATGGTTTATTTACAGAAAGCCTGTCTTTTCAAAGTAAATGGTTAGGCATATACTTAAGTAATACTAAACAGATAGCTTTTTTTATAGAAATTAATACTTCAATTCACAAAATTGGCATTTTACATAATAATAATTTCAAAACTGTTTTCCTGGTCTTTAGGAAAATGAACAGCTCTTACAATAACTGGTACTGAGGAACGTGGATAGCCAATAGTAAAAATAGGAAGTTGAGTCTTTGTATTATACCATATGTAAAACTCAACATGAATCAAAACTAAACAGAAAACCTAAACCTTTAGAGTAGTGGTTCTTAACCTGTGGGTCGCCACCCCTTTGGGAGTTGAACACCCTTTCACAGGAGTCACCTAAAAACATTGAAAATCTCACATATTTACATTATTATTCATAATATAAAATTACAGTATTAAGTAGCAATGAAAATAATTTTATGACCACCACAACATGAGGAACTCTATTAAAGAGTCATAGCATTAAGAAAATTGAGAACCATTGGTTTAGAGGAAAACACTCCCATGAACTGTGGACTAATAGCTACAGAGCCCCATAGGACTAGACTAGGCCCTCTGGATATAAGAGAATTGTTTAGCTCAAAATGATTAGGGGACACCCACGCAGGGTGAATCGGGATCAGTCACTGGTGCATGAGCAGGCTTTTTGGAGCCCAGTGCCTACAGTGTGACACCTTGCACAGTGTTGGTGAAACAGGGAGAGGCTTGGACCTGCCTCAACTGAGTGTGCCGGGCTCTGCTGACTCCCAATGGGAGACCTTGATTTGGAAAACGTGGGGATGGGGGGTGGCTTGGGAGGAAAGGCGGGGGTGGGGGGTGGGGGGGTGGGATTTGTGGTTGGTATGTAAAGTGAATTGAAAACTTTTTAATAAGAAAAAAATAGAGAAAAATACAAGAAAAAAATCTTCATGACAGATATCATGGAAATGAAAACAAAACTACACTGTCAATTTCTATCTTTAAGAATTTAGATCTATGTTGCAAAGTTCATATTCTATGAAAATAACTTTCAAAATTTTTTCATATGTAAGTAATTTAAGGTAGCATGTTAAATTAGGAACGAGTGTATTTAAATATACTCATATAAAGTTTCATAGGCAAGACCTACCAATGCGTTTTCTTTAATTTGAAGATTCTTGAGGGCCACAGCTCCTTAAAAAAAATAAAGAAACAATATATTCAACTGTATTTCATTTTTAAATATGCTTCATTTTAAATACAACACCAGAGAAAAATAATTGTCACAACAGAAAATAGAATTCATTTTACTAACCCTGTACAGTTTAAGATCTGACCGGAGAATCTCTTGCCTACCACCAGCCTAGATGAAAAACACTCCAGACCTCCAGACTCCATGAAATTCAAGAGAAAGGGGAAGAAAGCAATAGGGAAGAATGCCTGATACCCTCTTCTGTTCCCTGAGAGCGTGAGAGAACTCACACAATGCTATGACATATAGACTATAATAGTGAAATGAAAACACAAACTTACTCTCTATCACTTTAATTAAAACAAACAGGCTAGCAGGGAGCAAACATCTGTAAATCTAGCACTTTGGAGGCCAGAAGCTGAGGTACTAATAAACAGCAAGTACAAGACCAGTCAGATACATAGTGAGACCCAGGCTCAAAATAGTAAAGACTGAGATAGAGCTTAATGATAGAGCACTTGCTCAACATGCTCAACTCCCTGAGTTCAAGCACTCTGCAACAGACATAAATTGGCAGAATGGAGTCTAGTGAATGGATAAGCAGCGCCCAATAATATGCTGTTGAAGACTGTCTCTAACTCTTAAGTGCACACATTAAGCTAAACATCAAAATCATAGGAAAAAAATTCTAAGCAGATAATCAAAACACAAAGACAAGTGGGGAATATGATTCAGCAAATCTACATCTAGACATGTAACCAATGTATCTGAAAACATGGATGAAAAGAGAAAGTCACATTCATAGCAGTACTATTCCAAAAGAGCAACTCACCTATTCTTCAACAGATGGAGGAAAAAACATCACACACACACACACACACACACACACACACACACACACTCACGGGTGGGGGTAATATTCATTTTTAAAAATGATTTGAATTCATGTTACAACATAGAAAAACTGTAAGGACACATTGTTTAATGAAAGAAGCCAATAAAAAACAGGGCAGATAGATAGTAGAGTATGAGTTATAACTGCTTAGTGGATACTGTTTGATTTGTTCTCCAAGTAGATGGTTTTGAATGCTGTAAAACATTGTGAATTTAGTGACACTGAAGTATACATATGTAAGATTGTTAAGGACATAAATACTGAGACTAGTATGGTGGAATATACCTTTGATCCCAGTACTTGGGAGGCAGAGCCAAGGGGATCTCTGTATCTTCAAGCCACCCTGCCTAACATAGTAAGTTTCAGGACAGCCAGAGCTTTATGTGAGATGCCTCCAAAAACTAAAATATAAAATAAAATAAAAAATAAAATAAAATAAGGAAGGAAACAAAAGCGCACGCGCGTGTGTGTGTGTGTGTGTGTGTGTGTTTATGCTTTTCCCTATATATATATATATATATATGTGTATATATATATAGTGTGTGTGTGTGTGTGTGTGTGTGTGTAGTACATACACTATATACTGTATCTATATATAGAGTGCATCTCTGTAATTTTTCAAATGGGGTGGGGCTCTGAAAGAAAACTGAAAACTTCCAGATGAATAAAAATTAACAGGAAATGCTGCCAGTAGACTCATTTAAAGGGGGGAGCACAGAGGAACCCATGGCTGATGTGTAAAATTAAAACACAAATATAATAAATAATAAAAAAGGAGAAAAAAAAAGAAAAAAGGGAATGCCAAAATAAATAAATAAATAATAAATAAATAAATGGATTTTAAAAATGGAAAATTAAAGAAGTAATGAAAATAAAATCAAATATTTTATTTTTATTGTTCTTAAATAAGCTAATGGAAAGTTGTTTGTTCTGAACATTAACAGCAACAATGCACTGGGCTCACTCTGCAGGTGCAAATGAAAGCACAACATTTCTAGAAGGAACTGTATTGTCTGTTACCCATGAAGAAGTAAAGTGTCATCTGAATGGACTTAGATTAAAGTGGGATGTTCTGTACACTATGAATATGTGTTGCTCTGATTGGTAGATAAATAAAATGCTTGGTCAGTAGCCAGGCAGGAAGTATAGGTGGGATAAGCAGACAAGAAGAATTCTGAGGAGAGGAAGGCTGAGTCAGGTGACACCAGCCCACCGTCCAGGCTGCATGCAATGGCACACAGGTAAAGCCATGGAACATGTGGAGACACATATGTAGATGTATCCTGCTTGTTAAATAAGAAACACAGAGCCAGTTGAAGAGTTAAAAACCACGAGGTCAGAGCCAAAGCAGAAAACCTTACCCTTCACTGCTTCTGCGGTTCCTCCTCTCTGCAAGAGACCTACTTCTGTGCGTCCTGTCTATTTAAAGACTTTCTGTTCTCCTCCCTCATTGGTTGTAACCCAGCCACATGACCTCCTCGTCACTGCCTGTTTGTACAGACCTCCAGGTCTTCTATGGTTGGTATTGAAATTAAAGGCGTGTGTCTGCTATGCTGGCTGTGTCCTTGAACACACAGAGATCCGCCTAGCTCTGCCTCCCAAATGCTGGGATTAAGGGCGTGCCCCACTACTGCTCGGCTTCTGCTCTGGCTTGCTCTGACCTCAAGGCAACTTTATTGACATACAAATAAAATCACATTTCAATACAAATAAAATATCACTATATTTCCCCTTTTCTATTTTAATAAAAAGAAAAAAAGGAAAAAGTTATAACTAATATAAGAAAAACTATATACAAAAGTACAATAACTATATATACCATATATACAAACAATAAATACCTAAACAATGTCTAGTCCATTTGTATTTGACAAATTCAGAGAAAATAATTCCATTATCTATCCTATTTGGTAAGTCCAGAATGTACCTGATTCATTTTTTATCCTAACTTATATAGCTAACGGAACTGTCTTATAACGTCTTTCAAATTTATACATTTACAGCTCTTAGTGAGTTTTTCTGAAATCCTTAACAAAGATAATTATAACTATAACTAACTGATCTTCAACTCCCTCAGAGACCCAAGAAGGAAATAATACTACCTAATAAAAAATAAAAACAAGAAGTGCATGCAAGCAGCTTCAAAAAAAATGTGAGTTGACAGAAACAGCCAGCTGCCTGGACAGTCACCTAAGGTTTCTCCACAGTGTTGGGGCATCATCTTTAGCCTACAGGCTTAGCGTTTCTGACAGACTCTTTTGTGAACTAAGATGTATACAAGGTCAACAGTTTGACCTCACATTTGGTGAGAGCAGTCCATGTACCAGAAACACCTGAATTCCATTAGTGTCATGTCATGATTCAGGATTTTAAATTCTGGAAATTATTGATGTCTTTTTAATTCAGCTGTCCATTTTTCTTGGCTGTGTATATGTGGCTTCATCTTGGCATCCTGTTCTTCTCCACATCTCTCTATTAAACGCCATTCTACTATTGAGAGAGGTGAGCTTAGTTATTCCTCAAGAATAACTGTTTCATCTGCTGTTCCATTGCACATCAGAAGCCATTGGCCCACTCCCTGTTCAGCTGCCTTCAAAGAAAAGGACATGGTACCTTTTACAGATTGTAAAGGTCACTCACTTCAGGGATGGTGCCATATTGTCCTGGCTTCAGAAGATGCCTTTTGTTAAAGCCACAACCACACTTGTTTTGGCAAGAATTGGTTTCATGTCCTGTCTGTCCTGTTTGTCAGCAGTTGATTTAAGGATACTTTGTTGTCCAGTGGCTGACTTTTGCAATAATGAAAGTTAGTTCCATATGCAGTTTCTTCAATGCCCATATTTTCTCTGAAGTAGATTGGTACTGCCAGGAGCCGTCATGTCTCATAGTCATAGCAAAAAAGTAAAATTCTTAAGTTATTAAAACATTTTAAATGCCATATTCTGTAGATCTCTGAAGGGTTTGAAGATGACCTGTCTATCTAAAATATATCTGTTTGATCTTGACAACACATCTAATATGACTACAAGTTCAATTGTAATGTCTAACCACTAATTTTCATTTCTATATATCCTAATAGTTGGTAATACTAACATTCAAGGATTAGCAAATTGCAATTACATTGTTAAATGAATGGTATAAATACAATATCTCGAACAAGATTAGAAATACGTATATGGTATATTCTAACAATCTCAATCTCAATAATAATAATTTGTATACAATATAAAACAATCCAATTGAATGTAAAGTATTTAAAACTAGTAATTGTCTTTTTTTTTTTTTTTTTTTTTTTTTTTTTAAGAGTTAAAAACCACGAGGTCAGAGCCAAAGCAGAAAACCTTACCCTTCACTGCTTCTGCGGTTCCTCCTCTCTGCAAGAGAGCTACTTCTATGCGTCCTGTCTATTTAAAGACTTTCTGTTCTCTCCCCATTGGTTGTAACCAGCACATACCTCCTGTCACTGCTGTTTTAAGACTAGGTCTTCATGGTTGGTATTGAAATAAGGGTGTGCTGCTATGCTGCTGTGTCCTTGAACACACAGAGATCACCAGCTCTCTAATGCTGGGATTAAGGCGTGCCCACTACTGTCGTGCGCTTGTCTGACCTAAGCAACTTATGACTACATAAAATAATTTCATACAATAATTCACTATACACATAGATTAACTGAAATGGGCTGAGTTTAAGTCTAAGAGCTAGTCAGTAGTGAGTGAGCCTAAACCAATGGCGGAGTAGTTTTAATTAATATAAGCCTCTGTATGTTTACTTGGATCTGAACGGCTGCAGACTGAATGGTACACAGAAAAACTTTCAGCTACATCTAAGAAAATTTTTAAGTATAATTAATATGCAAGAAAAAATTAAATTTATATGAAATGCTCAATGAAAACTCAAGAGGGCAGAAAACTTTTCTTTTTAAGAAACAGGTCCAACAAATAGAAAATAGTTAGAATATGACAGATAACAGATAATCTTGCATTCAACATATCACCCTCTACATCTAAATGTATCATGAGTTTTCTATGCAAACATCATGCAATTCTTCAGCAAACATCAAATGGGTATCCTAGAAATCAATCCCATGTCAATATTTTATATCCAAATTTTTATATCTAATACTTTATATCTAAAGATAGAGATGATTCCACAAATTAAAGAGTCTAATCACACAAAAATGCTCATCATTCTACACTAACCATAGGTCCACAGTTATGACCTATGTGACCCCATAGGTTCATATATTTGAATGCTTGGTCATTAGGGAGTGGTGCTGCTCTTCCTGCTGCCTGGTGATCCAAATGTAGATAGAACTCTCAGCTACTTTTCCAGCACCATATCTGCCTGTGTGCTGCCATGCTTCTGCCATGACAATGGACTAAACCTTTGAAACTGTAAAAGACAGCCCCAGTTAAATGTTTTCCTTTATAAGACTTGCCATGGTCATGGTGTCTCTTAACAGCAATAGAACACTGACTAAGACAGAAGTTGGTACCAGGGGCTGGAGTATTGTGTGAGATAGGCCTGATCACGATTTTGTTTGGAGGAATATTGAACATGTTCGGACTTTGGACTAGAAAAACAACTAGACATTTAAGTGGGGCTTAATGAGTCATCCTAAGCACCATGGGCCTAGGGCCTAGGGCCTAGGGCCATCCTTAGCAGTAGCATAAAAGACAGTGGTACCGACAGCAATGTAGATTATGATGGTCCAGCATCAAGCAACTGAACTTGGCAGCTTCAGCCACATGGTTCTGGCTTTAGAATCAAGGATACAAGAAAGAGGTTGTAGATCTCCCTCTATGACTAAGGAAAGCTGCTGAGGCCAGACATGTGTCAGGCATGTCCCTACATAGAGGCCCAGAGAGACCATTGTGTGAAGCTCTGAAGGTCAAGCCTGGATTATCTTAGAGACCCCAAGATCCTGAGGAAAGCTGCTAACAGGCAGTGGAATCAGCCCCAAAGAGAAAAGTGTGTTGCAGTCAACAAAGCTAAAAAAAAGAGCTAGAGATCTGAAGAGTACTGACATCAGACTTGGATATGCATAGTTTGGAGTTTGCAGTTTGCCCAGCTGGGTTTTAGTCTTGCTTTGGTCACAGTCCTCCCAGGATATGCCACAAGTGCACCAACTTCACCTCTTTAGTAGTGTAGAAGCTCATCATGTTGCCCTAAGAGTTTTTACAGTTAGAATACCAAGACCATACCTTTCCTAGAAGCTGATAAGTGGGACTGGAGGTTCCGATTTTCTAATATTCTAACTATATGGTCTTTCTGGTGATTGGTCCATTCTGGGACCTATCTAGGGACCCTTCCATGTCACCTCAATAGCACAAATTAAAACTATTAAAGGGACTCATCATGAATAACAAAAATTAATCCTGTCATAGGAAATTTCATGAATATAGGAACTCTGCAATAGGAACCAGAGACAAACATCAAATACATATCACACAATATAGGTATAAATCCATTAATCCAGCTACATCAATAGTAAATTTAGATGTAACTTGGAAAGTTGAACAAAAAAAATGCCAAAGTGAATAAAAACAAAAACAAAAAAACTCAACTTTAATTCATTTACCAAGAAAGCCCCTTCAATTATAAAGACATAAATGGATTTAAAGTAAAGAGTTAGTGAGAGAGATACAACAACAAATCCAAAGTAGTCTACAGTTTCAGTAACATTACAAATGGCAAAGAAGCCAGGTCTCCAAGAAGATACAAATTTCTGTTCCAGAAAGAACATTGTTTTATGAAGATCACCACCATGCACCAAGGAGCAGAGTACTGTAGTAACCCTACAGAGTACCTTGGCTTAGAGTCATAGAACAAATCAGCAAACAATACACTATAGCAATGAGAATTTTAAACATGCATTTAAAAAACTTTCACATGAATGTATTATCTATAGTAGTATTAACTATTACAGCCAAAAAGTTGGAAATAATCTAAATGTCCAATTGGTGAAATAGAATACTATTCAGTCCATCCTTCTATATAAAGATCTCTAAAATATCTTAAATTAAGGAATCCAGAAACAAAAGGATGGATACCATATGACTACATTTGAATTAAATGTCCAGAATCACCAAATCCATAAAGACAGAAAAACAAATGGCTGTCAGAGGTGGGATATTCATGAATAAAGAATGGGGAATATCTGCTAATGGGCTTGAGGGTTTTGTTCTTGGGGGGAGGGCTAAATGTTCTAGAATTAGTGGTAATGGCTGCACTACCGTTACATTTAAAAATACTCATTGAATTGTGGAATTACAAAGGGAGAATTTTATGATATATAAATTAAATCCCAACAGGAAAAGAGAACCAGACAATCCAATTTAAAACTGGCCATTTCACTGACAAAAATAAACAGCAAAAATAATGAAAATATACCCAACACCATTACAAGGGAATCACAAATTAAAGCCATGATGCTTTAATAATACATACCTACTGGAATATCTCTTTAAGATACTGTTTTAGGGATGGGAAGATGGTTTAGCAAGTAAAATGCTTGCTACACAAACTTAAGGACCAGAGCTCAGATCTCCAGAAGAACCTACATAAATGCTGCATGGGCATGAAGACCCACCCGGAATTCCAGCCTCCAAAGGAAGTGTAAGGGTTCCCCAGAACAAGCTTATAAAATAAAATAAATAAAATTTTAAAGCGCTTAATTTGGCTTACAGTTTCAGAGTGTTAGAGTCCATGATGGAAGAGCAAGGGAACATCTATGAGCTCACATCTTTATCCACAACCACCAACAGAGGCCTTGGGGAATCTTTTCAAACCTCAAAGTCAGGCTCTGGTGACAGGCCTCCTCCAACAAGACCACATCTCCTAATCCTTCCCAAACAGTTCCACCAACTGGGGACCAAGTGTTCACAAATGCAAACACCCATATATACATGAATGCACAAACCTATCCCCTCAAAAAAAAAAAAAAAAAAAAAAAAAAAAAAAACTTTTTCAAAATGAGGATATCAAATGCTCATGAGAATAATGTACAACTAAATCCTGATACAAAACTGGTGAAAGTGCAAAAATAATATAACCATTTCAGAAACCAGTGTCAAGGTATATTAGTTGAGTTTGAGGGGGTGGATCCTTAGGGGGAGATTACCATAATGAAATACTTGAGACTGGTTTTTACAGAGAAAGCAATATATTTGACTCAGTTTTGGATGCTGAAAATTCAAACAGCATAACAGCAGCTATGGTGAATTACACACACACACACACACACACACACACACACACACACACACACAGTGGTGGATTAAGCCCACAAAAGGAAACTGAAAGCCAGTGAGGGGCCACTATAACAACCTCCCCATTAGGCCTACTTCTAAAAGACCCTAGCACTCCTTATCATCAACCAGTTATGAGCTAAGCATCCAACACAGAGCTTTTAGGAAATACAATCAGACCATAACCAAATCTTATCATGTCACTTCTCATAAAGTTATGTATGTATTTACCACTCACAACCCCACAGTTAGGCATTTACTCCAAAGAAATAATTTACGTTCACACTAAAACCTGATACAGCTTTTCTTTAAGTGCCAAAAAAGAAATACTACCAAAAATGGCAAACCTATGTTTATAAGACAGCCCCAGAGTGAAACTCCACTCCTAAGCACAGGAATGGCAGGACAAGGTGATATATGCAGTTCAGGGATGCCTTCTCTGCATTCTGTTAAGAAGTCTGGCTTAATAGGTTACACAGAAGCCAGGTGTGGTGGCACAGGCCTCAGAAAGGTTTAAAAAAAAAAGGATCTCTCTGAGCTCCAGGACAAACAGGGAGACACAGTAAAATCTTATCTCAAAAATGAAAGGATTCCACTTATGACACTCTAGAATAAGCAAAATAGAGATGGAAACATCAGCAGTTGCCTACCTGAGGAGGGATCAATTACAAAGAAATAGAAGAGGAAATTTTGTAGGCTTGTAGAACCTTTTTGTATCATTATTGGGATGGTGGATATATGTTTCTTAACATTTATATAAAAAAAAAAACTATACACAGGGGTAAATTTTACTCTAAGTAAACTTTAAATACATAAATTCAATAAACTGTATTCTACACAAACCTGCACCTTGAATACAGAAGCAACATTTCACTATAAATCAAACCACAACCCTAGTTGGTTTTTTTTTTCTCTTGTTCTTTTTAATTTTTTCTTGTACTTTTACTTTATGTGTGTGGATGGTTGACCTGCGTGTATGTTTGTGCACCACATGCTTGTATGCAGTGCCCCTCTTCCCCCCCCCCCCACCCCCGGGCCTCTTTCCCCCTCCAGAGCCAGAGGAGGAAGGCAGAAGCTCTGGGACTTGAACTACAGAAGGTTGTGAACTGTCACGTGGCCATTAGGAATTCAACCCAAGTCATCGGCAAAAGCAACCAATGCTTTTAAACAGGGAGCCAACACTCAGGGCCCAGTTCAGGTATTTTTAAGGCTTCTTTCTGAGGTATAGAAGCCAGTTTTGTTTTGTTCTTCTCACTTTGCCAGTGAGAAGCAGCTCTGATTAAGCAATCTGCAAGCAGCTGGTCTCAAAGAGACTGAGCTAGCACTTATGGATCAATGTTTGCCCACTTTATCGTGGTAGAAGGTAACTAGCTACAAGAGGGCTTGTTTAATAAAACTAAATTTCTCGCTTACATTATTTCAAAAATGAGAATGCTCAAGATAAACGAGTATTTCTAGAAAGCTGCAAGTATGTGCACACCCGAGAATGAGCACACTATTTCCACAAATAATGAGCCCTCATTTTCACCCGGAACACTGATTTCGAAAATTACTAGTAGGTATGTAAAATAAACAAGACCATAATACAGAACAGATGGAAGCCCTAAAAATAAGACGCTGGATAAGGTAAAGCGTTGGAGCAAAGTGGTAGATGCAGCCCTTCCCGTCTAAGCGACGTTGGTGAGTGCGCATCATGTCGTCTTCAAGTTAGCCGAGAGACTGAACCCCCATTTAGATTTTCACCGTCTGGTTCCTGCATTTTCTTTTTGTTTGTTTGTTTGTTTGTTTGTTTGTTTAACTCCGTCTTTTACTCAGGCTCACAAATACCGACATCCCCACCTGGTTAGGCTGCGACCTGAACACAGAAGCAACTCCTTGACTTACTCTGAAAGGTGGGGCTTCCTTTCCTACCCCCCCCGCCCCGCCCCACCCCTCCGTTATCAGCCTACCGCAGCAAAGCAACCCCCAAGTCCAGGTTCAGCGACCGGAACTCGCCTAGAAAGCACGGTGAAGTGAGGTAGGGAAGGGACGAAGGGCGTCTTCGCGGACAGCGCCTGGCCTTCACGTGCCAGGCGGCGGGCGACACGCCGTGGGCTCCCCGGAGCCTTCCCTACAGGCCGGGGGGTAAATAACAGGGATGGCTCCCTGGCCCAGCCGAAGCCAGAGGTCACCGGCGCCTGCCTGGCCCCACCGGGACGGGAGGCTTGGGCTCGCGCCGCCCGCCCGGGAACCGCCGCCCCGCTTTACGTAACTTGAAGGGCGAGGCGGGCAGCTGCAGGTGGCGGCGCCGGGCTGGCCAAGAACCGAAGCCACGAGAAGCCGCGCCGCCATCTCCCACGACACTGGGACGGCGACCCCGTTACCTTTCCAGATGCCCAGAGAGAGCTGAGACTCGTCCAGGTTCACCACGTAGTCCCCCAAGAACCGGTTCAGCACGTCCACCACCAACGACTCGAAGACCATTTTCCTCGGCCGCGGAGGGCACCCGCGGCAGGACCCGCGCTGCTCCTCCCTCGAAACAACTCGGCTTACCGGCTCCCGGCCGGCTCCAGCGGCAGCGCCAGGGCTGCCGGGTCGGTCACTCGGCTACACCGCGAGCCGGGCCGTGGAATAAGCTAGCCGCTCGCACCACGCGTGCGCAGCTCGGACTGCTGCGTGGGGGCGTGGCCGACGCGGAACTGGAGGCGCGGCCGGGAGGTGGGAGAGGGAGGGACGACGGCCCCGCGGGCTAAACGCCCAGCCTCCCGCCGGCCCCGCCTCCCACCCGTCGCTTAGCAACAAGACACCAGTCAAGAGCTGCGAGGTTTGGGAGACCCCGCCCCCCGAATGGCTTCCGGAGGGCCTGCGGCGTGCTCGCGCCCGGTGGCGGGGCGTGGTGCCAACCGACGGAGAAAATGACTGTCGCGGGATCCACCCGCTGGAGGGTGTGCGGCTGGGTGTGCAGATGCGGGGCGTTTCCTGAGGCAGTTTCCCAGAGAGCTTTCCTCCATTATTATGGGTTGTGAGGTACGGCCAGCGGGGTGAAGGAGAGTAAAGTTGGGAGATAAATTCCAAGTCCCTTTTTCGGTCAAGCCATTTATGTGGAAGCCGCGGATCATTTTAAAAAAAAAATAGCGCGTTTTAGAGCCAGTCCAGACACAGCAGAGAACCTGCCAAAAGTTCTTGACACCTCCGAGCCTTCCTTCTCCGCTCCGCTCTTGGGCTTCAAGACAGTCCCCGAGCGAGGCCTGAGCTCACAAGACAGATGTGCGGCTTAGAGAACGGACATTAATCCTCTGAGGATTTCAGAGGCAGCAGTACACTTAAAACTTTTTCCTCTTGGCATGGCAAATCCTGACTTACCACTTAACTACATTTTGTGGCATAGTCACCAGCATTTTCAATTTTTAGGCTTAAGATTGGCCTTTGTAAGGAAAATGCCTAGAAGAAATGTGATTTTTTTTTTTTTAGCTTTTAAAGGACATATTAGCATATAGTGTACAAAAAATGGGCTTCATTATAACATCTTAATACATGTGTCTGATATATTTTTGTCTTATTCATCGCCCATCCCCCTTTCTCATCCCAAATAGGCCCCTTTAATTTTCATGATTTTTTATTGAGATTCTAAAAGTACAGATTTTTATTTCACCCAAATTTAAATTTTATGTATGTTTCTGTTTTGCATACATGTATGTCTGTCTGCATCACATGCATGCCTGGTACCCTCAGAAATTACTCCGGTATTGGAGTTACAGATGGTTGTGAGCCTTCATGATGGTTGGTGCTGGTGATGGACTCAAGTCCTCTGAAGAGTATCCAGTGGTATTTACTGTGGAGTCATCTCATGAGCCTATTGCTAAAATTTCATCCCCAGGGAGATATAAGCCACTGTACCACTTCTCCTAGGGGGCCCAAGGACAAATGGAGAAATGATTCCACCAAAGTTCACTTTGGAGAACCAATGAGTGTATTGGGCTTCCTTACAGAGCATAGGTGAGAGGTTACTTAACAAGAGTGTGGGTGCTCCTCCACTCAAAAGGCCACACCTGGAAAGCATTTACCCACCAGGGATGAAGGCTTCTCTGTTGTAGATGGAGCCCCACCTCTCCTCTTCCCCATCTATATACTCTAGTCCCATCCCTGAGGCCACGTGCAATTCAGGGCAGAGTCACATACAATAGATGGTAGTAGCAGCTGGAAACACCCCTCTACCTGCTGAGATAATCCTTTTGCAGGGGGTACAGCTGAACTCCACTTGAAGAAGTATGCTTGGACAGTCACAAGAAGCTCCGAAGACATTTGGTGCATGTTGTTGTTTGCTTGTTCTGAGACAGGGTCTCACTGTGTGTTCCCAGCTAGCCTGGAACTCTGTAAATGGAGTTGGCCTCAAATCGTGGAGATGTGCCTGCTGGGGTTAAAGGCAGTAGTCACTACACCTGGCTTATTTGACATGCTCTTCATTATTTTCACATAATTTTCTATTTGAAGGGCCTTCATGAAGTTTCTAAGTCAACTTCCTGGTCTTAATGATGCTAAGATATTAGGAATTTCTCCAAAGTCACAACTGAGCTGGTACTTCCTGATTCACCACACCCATTTCTCTAGCAGACGTTGGAAAAGTACCTCCGAGTGTGTACTGGTACAGAGAAACTCAATGAGGCTCAAATGCCTAGAATAGGATAAAGCCACAGATTATGAGGCATTTTGTTATTGTACTTTTAACACACAGATGTACAGTGGTTAAAGAATTTCCACTGTGAGTCCTAACACCCACCATAAGTTGAAAGTTATAAAACTTCCAGAACTCAAAACAATAATTCTTTAGCATCTTGAAAAACTTCAAATTCATTTTCTACAATCCAGGAATATTTTGGAGGATTCTGATTTAAAAGTGGGGAGGGGAGCAGTTAAATTGCTAAATTGCATTGAAAAAAAAAAATCTACTGAACAAAGCAAGAATGAAATAAGAAGTATACTGTAACTGAGACTTTTGTCTAAAATTGGTAGTAAATGATAAATACCTATTTCCTAATCACTAGAACTGATAATTTTCACTTGGTCATCATGTTAATCCATCTGGGAATCTTATAAGCAAAAATATATGAATATCATTTGG
Source organism: Onychomys torridus (assembly GCF_903995425.1). Lineage (NCBI taxonomy): Eukaryota > Metazoa > Chordata > Mammalia > Rodentia > Cricetidae > Onychomys > Onychomys torridus. The sequence continues at coordinate 135,298,611 of NC_050443.1, forward strand.
AAAAAAGATAGACATGTGCATTAAATAAAATTTCCATTGGGTCTTGAAAAATAAGCTCCGAGACTATGATTTTTTTGAAGTTTCAGATTTGGAAATATGTCAGTATAAGCCATTCTTACTCCAGATCACAGTCTAAATGATGTATTCCATTGCTTGGTCAAATGAAAAAGGGGGAGTATTCAATGGATCCCAAACTTCAGTAGCCTGCAATTCACAATTTACTCCTAATTTTTGCCAGTGGAACTTGCTTTATGCTCAACTTATATGCTATAGTTTTCTATCTATGAATTTTGAACATGTGATAGTAATATGGTCTTCATTTTTCTCAGAATTCTTACTTTCTCCATCCACAAGTAAACGCCATCTGTGTATTAGTTGTCCTTATTCCCTATTCAAGGTCAACATTGTTAGTAACCAGGCCAGACCATCAGATTATAAAGCCACTGAAGCAACCCACATTCTCAAGAAATGTACTGGAGGAAGAAGAACATTTTGCAAGACTTTTACTGACCCAGCCTCACAGACTCCTGCATCTTACCTCAGACAGTGGTTGAAAAATTGTAAAATAATAATAATAAGTTGCTTTGACTTATGTGTTCCCCTCTTTAAAAGGAAAGAAAATAAAGCTTGTTGGAAAGGCAGGCAAAGGAGTGAATTTTTAGAATTTTACAGCCAATGTTGGTGGGAATATAAATGGACACAATCTTTTTCAATGGCAGCTTGTAAATGTCAACAAACTGATACAAGTATGTATGTGCATATGTTGGTTTATATTTACTTACATAAATGTATGTGTATGAATTTTGGCTCAGCAATCTTTCAAGATATTTAAATGAAGAAAATAATTACAAAAAACCCACAAAACTATCCTTATAAGATTTATTAAACCTTTGCTTATAGAAGCAAACAATATCTATTAATAGAGAAGCTAGGTAAGTAAACATATACATGTATCTACTAGATTAAGAATTCTGGCATTAAAATAGTTATGAAAATTTATAAAGTGAAAGGATATAGATAATATCTTGGGAGAAAGTACAGAATAGCATCATGAGTTGTCAGCTTATTTTGATTGTACAGAAAATGCAAAAGTCTGGAAATATACTCCCCAAATGTTAATATAGATATCTCTAGATGGCAGGGCTTTTGACAATGCATATGCTCTCTGTTTTTTTGAAGTTGAAATGTTTTATGGTACATATGAATTTATTCTTCTAAACTGATGGAGTAATTTTTCAGAATTGTTATTGATTCATGTGCTGCTTAATAAACCCCTTGGAAAACTACAAGGGAATGGTCTCTCCAGAACTAGAGCCAAGTGATGTTTCTAAAGATAGTCCAAGCCTCATTGGAGAACTGATATGACCATGGGTTGGAACTCTCAAAAGTCTGCCTCAAGACTTGATTTGAGCAGATATTTTTCCAAAGACAACAGATAAATTGAAGCAGGAATCTTAACTGGTCTTATTAATAAAAATCAAATCTGAGGCCAGTTATTGGGGTGAATGCTGGAAGATCAGAGAAGCAGAACAAGCCACAGATACCTCACCTTGCCAGTTCCTCAGCTGATTCTGTTTCCTCATACTGGAAGCCTCTGAGTCCTTATCCAAATGGGTCTCAGCTGAACTGTGCTGCTCCAAAGCCTAAAGGCTTAACCAGCCAAATGTTTCTAGTTTCTGGTCTTCACGCCTTATATATCTTTCTGCATTCTGCCATCACTCCCTGGGATTAAAGGCTCACTTCTCAGGATTAAAGGTGTGTGTCACCACAAATATATGATTGCATCTTTTTCATTTCCTCTGGGATTAGTTACGTCGAACAAGTTTTTATTCATTTATTATAGTGGTATTGTGTTCCCCAAAATATTGTGCACCCTAATAAATTTATCTGGGGTCAGAGAACAGAACAGCCACTAGATGCAGAGGCTAGAAAATGGTGGCACTCACACCTTTAATCCTAGCATTCCAGAGGCAGAAATCCCTCTGGATCTCTGAGTTCAAGGCCACATTGGAAACAGCCCAGGTGTTTAATCCTTTAATCCTAGGAAGTGATGGCAGAAAGAAGAAAGTTATATAAGGCAAGAAAACCAGGAACTAGGCTGGTTAAGCTTTTAGGCTTTGAGCAGCACAGTTCAGCTGAGACCCACTCAGATGAGGACAGAGAGGCTTTCAATCTGAGAAAACAGGATCAGCTGAGGAATTGGTGAAGTGAGAAAGCTGTGTCTTATTCTGCTTCTCTGATCTTCCAGCACTCACCCCAATACCTGGCTTGGGTTTGGTCTTATTAATAAGAACTTTTAAGATTCATGCCACATATATCTGCATATCTTTCCATTTTTAACCTATCAATGATTTTTTTAATAGTGATAATCTCCCAATGCTAGTGAGACTATGGAGAATTAGTGTCATTCATATACTAAAAATGAGAGTGTGAAATGGTTATAGCCACTCTGGAAAAGTTAGGTCAGTTCTACAAAATCTAAGAAAACATGTCCATACAAACTAGCAATAATAAACCTAGCAATTTATCCAAAAAGGTGAAAACAACTGCCACTATATAAGTAGGTAACAAGTCTAAGAGCCAGGGACTGGGAAATCAAGTATCAGTCAGACAACAAAATGAGGTAGGTCAAGGTGAAGGATGAGGAAGATAGGCCATACATCAGAGGTACTAACATTCATTCTGATTGTCTGGTGGCAAAGAGCATGGTGTTTGTTCAGTAGCCCTCTGTGAACTGAATCCATGATTGTATTAACTGTCTTGTCCATTTGGTCTAACCATCAATTTTAATTATCCAGATGAGAGATCTCCCAGAAATGAACTCTCTGCTGATTTGCCCTTTTGAATATTGACAGCAATTGCAATTTCCTTTCCCTGTTCTTATTCCTTCCTTTGTGAATATTTAAGAATAAAATAATCTATAGCATGTAGAAGTAACTTTTGTCCTCTATGGAATTCATGTGCAATATCAGACATAAAGGATAAATTCATGATTATAAAAAAGGCTATTGATATATTTGAACCTCATGAATACTGTTAGTGTGTTTTGTTGGAATGATTTAGTCCAATCAGTTATTAAGTAAAATCTACTAATATCTAGAACTCCCCATTGTTGATGTTATAAAAGTATTTCCTAAGGAACACATACATAGTCCCATAATCTCTGCCTAGTAATATGCTGTTAGTGCACAGAACCATCTCAATTAACTACCACATTTATACTATTCTCAGACCTTTTTATATTTAAGGAGATTATGAGTCAGATTCATTAATTTGGTTTCATTAAATGTTAAATTAAATTTATCAGCTACTGATTCAAACTGCTGCAGCTCTTCCCTCCAGGAAGTTAAAAGAGCACCACCTAGTGGAATGTTTTATAAAAACTCCTTCCACCTCTTCAAACTGAAGCAATCACCTTTAAAATTAATAATAATTATAGTTATTGATAGATTTCCTGTACCCTAATAATAGGTTTTTCCACCAATACAGTAAGCTAGATCAAGCCAAATTAAAAAGTAAAAGGCCAGCCTAGCAGTGGTGGTGCACGTCATTAATCCCATTACGCGGGAGGTAGAGCCAGGTGGATCTCTGTGAGTTCGAGGCCAGCCTGGTCTACAGAGCGAGATCCAAGACAGGCACCAAAACTACACAGAGAAACCCTATCTCGAGGGGTTGGGGATTTAGCTCAGTGGTAGAGCGCTTGCCTAGCAAGCGCAAGGCCCTGGGTTCGGCCCTCAACTCTGGGGAAAAAAAAAAAAAGAGAAACCCTATCTTGAAAAACAAAACAAACAAAAAGACCAGGTTTATTTGGGCAAAGCACACCCAGGTGGCCTTCCAGCCCCCAGAGATGAGTCGGGAAGGGGGCAAGAGAAATCACATGGCCAGCTAAAGGGGGGAGCTTAAATACCCTATAGGCATGGACTGATGATGTGTCCTCCACAAACTGGGTTTGCGCCCAATTCTAACACTTTGTGGGGACTTGGGGAACTGGCAGCCTCAGGGAGGAGCCTCTGAGACTTCCAGGAATGGGGAATTGGACTTTGGAAATTCTAAGAGGATGGGGTCTGGAGAGGGAGGAATGGGGCCAAGCTAGAGATTCCAGCCAAACAATTATAATTTATAATTTTGAGGGTCTAACTAACTACTTATCCCTTGCTGGCCTGGAACTCACAGTGATCCACTTGTATCTGCCTTGAGAACGCTGGGATTAAAGGCTTATACCACCATACCTGGCTATAATCACCAATTTAAACTTTCTTTTTAAGTGACAGTGGTATATAAATACATTTTTATTCTTTATAAAGTAAATTCAAAGTATCCTTTAAACTAAACTTCAGATTAGAGGGCCCAAATCAATATTAATTCATGACATTTTAACTAATTTTTACTGTTGAATTTTTTTCTTCTTTGAAACATTTTGCTTCTCATTTAGAATTATATTTCATGTAGAATTAAGAAAAGTCTTATTTGATTGCAAATTTGTTTTGACTTTTTTTTTTTTCTTGAATGTTGTATAGAAGTTTTAATTCTTTGTTATGGGCCACTCTATCTGGACAGCCTTTGGGGGCGGGGGAGAGAAGGCACAGAGCCAATGACACAGACACTGGGAGTCAGGTGAGAAGCAAGCAGCAGACTCATTTAGTGTGGCTATGAGGTGAACCTATACACCCCCTCCTGATTTCCCATTGGCAGCCAGAGACTCTCTTAGCTGTGTTGTCTTTCTCATTAGCCCCCAGAATTCTGATGGTTGTGCATCACCAATCACAAGGTGCAGCAGCAGACTCCAAGTTGGCTCAGGGGGAAGTAGCTAACATGCATGGCTATGCATACTACTGGAACAGGGCAGTTGTACTTTTATCAGGCTCACTGGCTGTGCTCCTCCTATAATTCTTCACTGGTTAGGTTAGACATTTGCACTCTTCTTTGAGGTTCATATGTATGGTCATTTCATTGCAAGGCTTAAACTAAATGGAAAAACAAAAACAAAAAAAACTCAAATCATTTTCAATAAAACCAGGACTAAGAGAAGCAAGTCTGTTCTCCCCATGGGTATTCAACAGGTTTGAATGACAATGGCCCCCTATAGGGTCATATATTTGCATACTTAGCCCCCTGTGATCAACTATTTGGAAGGATTAGAAAGTGTGGCCTTGTTGGAATAGATGTTGCTGTGGGATGTCTTTCTATATACTGTGAATATGTGTGGCTCCCATTGGATAATAAATAAAGCTGTTTTGGCCTCTGGAAAAAAAGCTTACACTGAGACACTTGCATTGCTACACCTAGCTCTTTATGTGCCATAAGGAAGAAGAGAGACAACACTTATGGGTTCCAAAGATTTTAATAATTCACCACATAACCCCTGACCAATCAAGGCTGCAGGACAAGGACTTGGGAGCCTTGTTTCTCCTGACAGCCCTGAGCAGGGGCAGAAGTGGGGTTTTTTTGTTTTTGTTTTTTTTGTTTTGTTTTGTTTTGTTTTTGTTTGTTTGTTTTTGTTTTCGAGACAGGTTTTCTCAGTGTAACAGCCCTGACCTGACTGGAACTGCCTCTGTAGATCAGGCTGGCCTTGAACTCACAGAGATCCACCTGCCTCTGCCTTCTGGATGCTGGGATTAAAGGCATGTGCCACCACTGCCCAGCTTCATGTATTTCTTTTTTAAATTTTCATTATTATTGTGTGGGTGTATGATTTATGTGTGTAGCTGACATGTACCATTGTGTGTGTGTGTGTGTGTGTGTGTGTGTGTGTGTGTGTGTGTGTGTAGATCAGAGGACAACTTTGTGGAGGTAGTTCTCTCTTTCTACTTTTACATGGGTTCCAAGGACCAAATCTGGGTTATCAGACTTGCACATACAGTGCCTTTCCTCACTAGGCCATCACTTCCCTCTTTTTTAGTGTACAAACATTTCTAGGTGTGCTTAATGATTCTTTTTTTAAAAAATATTTCCTTATTTTACATCCTGACCACAGTTTCCCCTCGCTTCTCTCTTACCAGTCCTGCCCTGTGCTGCTGCTGCTGCTGCTGCTTCTTCTTCTTCTTCTTCTTCTTCTTCTTCTTCTTCTTCTTCTTCTTCTTCTTCTTTTCTTCTTCTTCTTCTCCTTCTTCTTCTTCTTCTCCTTTCTGTTTCAAAAAGCTTTATTTTTACTTGGCCCAAGACTTGGGAGGGGTTTTAGGGCAGTTAGAAAGCTGCCTAGTGGCTTGAGAGGTTCCACTGGAGGTCCTGAGGCTGGCTGGTACAGAGCAGAGGAGGGAGCCGCTTGGAAGGTGAGTCCTCCTAGATGTGCTTGAGAGCCACTCAGAGATACTCTATGCCCAGAGACGGCTGGGGCATGCCAGTCTGTATTGGCTACGGCACAGCCACCCTGTGGAGGTGGTCAGGTGGTTGCCCATCTACTTGATGAGCTTCACCTTCTCATCTAGGAAGTGGTTTTCCAGGAAGTCACAGAGATGAGGGTCTGTGCAGGCAGAAGCCAGGGAATGAAGATCCAAGAGGGCCTGATTCAGGTTCTTCTCCAGGGCCAAGACAGCTTCCATGGCCTCCTGGGCTCTACCCCACTCATCTTGAGATGGCTGCTGCACTTTGTGGTCTGCAACTTGAACTCTCATGCTTCTCCTTGGCCAGTTCCCGCAAGAAGTGGTCTACACCCTCCAGAGTCACGTCCTCCTAATCAAAATAGTAGCCCAGAGAGAGGTAGGTGTAGGAGGCCCACAGGTCCAAGTTGGCCAAGCAGTTCATGGCAGCTTCCCTTTTGGTGGAGTAATTCTTACATATGTGCAAGGTCATGGCTGACCCTTAGTATGTAGCTAACCACAAAGAGACAGTGTGTCTGGTCCTAGGAGCCAAAGGAGCTGAGGAGATGGTCCCAGAGGCTACCACTGGAGAGACTGAAAGGTGACTGGAAGCTAACAAAGACAAGTCCTCTAGTCTTTTCTGTCCAAACACTGTTGGAATAAGACACATGGGACCCCTGAGAAACTGTTGTGCTTAATGATTCATAAAGGAAACAATATTGATAAAATACGCTGTCATAGTTATTTTAATATACCGTCGCTTATCTCAGTGTTTTCTCCCTTGGGAATTTCATTAAAAGATTTCAACCTGTGAATCTGGAAAAATTTTTGGACACAGCTATAAATAAACACTATTTAGTTGAATTTATTTATCTATTTCACTGGACCCCTAACTAGATGATACACACAATAGATATATAATTTAATATACAGATTGTTTTAAATGTTCTGTTTTAATACTATTCAAGAAACTAGGTTCTTAATCACTGTTGAACCCAACTATAATTTCCACCTCAATCTTTAAATCTCTAATTTCCCAAATGATCTACTTTAAAGCTTCATTTTCCGCATTAAAGAGGCCATTAAACACATTTATCCAGGCAATTAAAAGGCATTGCATAGGACCGACAAAAAACCATGGATATATTAAATTGCCCTCACTTTAAATCAATCAGCTAATATGAGTCTGTAATTAACATCCATATGGTAGGGAAGCTTACCTTGGCTAGAAATACAAGGCACTTTGGTGAGCTCTGGACTCAAAATGAATGAAAGTCAATCATGTTTCTTCTTGATATGAGAATCATTAGGAAGGCAAGGATGTGGAGCAGCTGAGAGCATTATAAGGTGAGCCAGAGGCTGCATGTCAGTCATCATGATGGGAGGTGAGGGATGTGTCAGGGATTAGGAAGGCCTTGTGGGAACCATAAGAGGCATTTTTCTTGAGAAAAGACTGCTCCTTTGTCCCTGGGTGCTTCATTTTACTGGTATCTCTCTACTTTGAACACCTGGCCCTCCAAATACAATATTTAGACTAATCCTTGTTTATTCACTCATAACCATTTTCTTTTTACACAAAAGGGTAGAACACATTGAACTTAATACTTAATTTGACTTGTTCATAGTAACTAATCCTAGTAATTAAATTCAGCTCTGTATTTGATCCAAGAACTTGAAACAAAGGGCCAAGAATAGTTACTTATGACTCATGAAGGAAATGGAAATAACTACCATAAAACAAACAAACTAAAGATAAACAATAGAAAGGAAAGGATGAAGGATGGAAGGAAAGCAGGAAGGAAGAAGGAAAGGAGAAAGAAAGATAATAGGAAGAGGATGCTGCAGGGAGCTGTCCATCTTCCCCTCCAGATGCAGACAATCCCTCAGCTTCTGAGAGCTGCCAATGGTTCATAAATGAGTTGCCCATTGCCCATTCCCCTGGACAGAAGAGAGCTGTCTCTTGCAGGCCTATGGCCTCCCTCCCCAGGAAGAGCCTCCATCTGCTGGCTGGTTGATGCAGGGGCACAAAGGTTCAACTTGAACATTTTGATGGAAAATATCTTCCAAAAGGCTGTTCTAGTTCAACACTTTCATTGGCCCAGCAGATGTCTTAGTTACGGTTGCTCAGCAGTTTACTTTCTCTCTCTGCCCTGTAACCTTCCCTAGCTCCCTTGTAAGAGTTATTAAACAAATTGAAAAGCAAGATAATGCCCTGTAAAGTTCCTGAATGCAAAGCTGCATCTCACACTCTTTTCCAGTGGAATTGTAGATGGCATGTGGACCAAAAGAGAAAAAGGCATTCTTTGAGAATCTGAGCTACTTTCATATCCTTTCTGTTAACTATGTACTAAATACTGCTGCTGATCAAAACATGGACACAGGAAGTATTAAAATATTTTGTACCATAGAATCATGGTTTCTAAGTAGTTGTAATACCTAGGAGTACTCTCTCAAGAAATTGATGTCATCACTGGGCTAGGGAGATGGCTCAGAGGTGAGAAACACATGCTGTTCTCACAGAGCCCCCAAGTTCAACTCCCAACTCACATTGGGCAGTTCATGACTGTAACTCCACATGCAGGGGATCCAATACCTCTGACCTATGGGGGCACCAGCACTTGAGTATATACCTGCACACAGACACACAGACATATGCAAGTACTTCAAAACAAAATGTCTTTAAAAAATGAATCTGACATCATCTAGTGATAACTACATCTGTAATTTATAATGAGCTCAGTGGAGAAATTACTCTTCTGAATAATTTCACAAAATGTCCAGCTATCTTGGGTTTCTATCATATGAATAATTTAGTTGAGATCAAGCATGTTCAGGGTGGTGTAGCCTTAGACCATATAAATGATCTATGTTGTGTTCATTTTGAAGGCTTGTATGTATCTACACTAGAAATTCCAGAACTTCTGTGCCTTAAACATATAATAGTTTAGGAGAGTAATTTAAAATACTGAACTGTAGTGGTCTGAATGAGAATGGCCTCCATAGGCTTATGTATTTGAATGCTTGGCCCCCAGTTGGTAGAATTGTTTGGGAAGGATTAGTAGGTATGGCTTGTTGGAGGAGGCGTGTCACTGGGGATGGACTTTGAAGTTTTAAAAGCCCATGTCTGTTGTTGTTTGTTTTTACTCTTTTGGGAGGCCCACCACCCAGCTCCCAAATCAATCACACATGGAGACTTATTCTTAATTATAAATGTATGGCCTTAGCTTGGCTTGTTTTTTAGCCAGCTCTTCTTTTAAATTATCCCTGTATATCTTTTGCCTCTGGACTTTTTTCTTTTCTTACTTCTGTATGTCTTATTTTTACTCTTCTGGACTTTTTTTCTTTTCTTACTTCTGTATGTCTTACTTTTACTCCCACTCCATGGTTGGCTGTGTAGCTGGGTGGCTGGGCCCAAGCATCCTCCTCTCCTTGTTCTCTTATCCTTTCTTCTTTTCCTCCTTCTATTTATGCTCTCTGCTCTATTTATTTCACCTTCTATATATACTCTCTGTTTGCCAGGCCCACTCATCCTTTCTTCTGCCTTGCAGTTGACTGTTCATCTCTTTATTATACCATCAGGTATTCTAGACAGTCAAAGTAACACTTCACAGAGTTAAACCAATGCAACATAACCAAGAGTAGCACACCTTAAAATAATATTCTACAACACATGTCGTTCTCAACTAGCTCTCTCTGATTCCTGTTTGTGGATGTAAGTTCTCAGCTACTGCTCGAGTGCCATGCCTGTCTTCCTCCTGCCATGCTCCTCTGCCATGGTGGCCATGGACTCACCCTCTGACACTGTAAGCCCCAATAAACTCTTTCTTCTATAAGTTTCCTTGGTCATGTTATCCTAGCATAGCAATAGAAAAATAACTAAGATATGAGCTATCAGGATCTATGGTAGATGTTAGGAAAAATTTTAAATATTGCCTCTGTTTGTAACTATTTCCATTAAATTAAAACATTCCCTCCTCCAGAGAAAGGGTGTCTCATAGTGAAGTGATTGGTAGAAACCATCTCTTGACTCCAACCAAGTTCTTATCCCACCCTCTTCTGGGAATGAAGTGGGCAGACTAAGAAGAGTTTGTGGTGTGTGGGGTAGTTAACTGTCAGTTCAGGATGAACAAGTTTACTAAAACAACATCTTGTCAGGCAGGACTTAAATAAAATGGGTTTGAACTCTTAGTAGCAGAAGGATGCTGGAAGGCAGCTGTTACAGCTCTGGGAAGTGTTTGAGATCTTGTAGATCTTGAGAATGCCAAGACTCAAGCCTGAAGCTGCAGCTCTGAAAGCCTGGCGTAGCTGAGTGTTGTAAGAATCTAGCAGTCACCATTTCTAGGATAAACAGTAGAATGAACAGTTGTTCTCCAGAAGTACCTTGACCTTGAAGAAATCATTGTGGAAAACAGTGATTATTTTCCTTGATTTGTAAAATTGTTTTTCCGAGGGGGTGTTACAGCCTTTGCATGACTTTGGTCACAAGATGCTCTGGCATACCTGGAGATCATGGATTATTAGGTACTGCAAATGGTACACAATAAGGACTAAAGTAGAGGGCATGATGCTATCCTTTAAAGAAACATATAGATTAAATTAGAGACCTTGGTATGAAGAAATAGTTTACCTGACAATCAACTTTATCTAACAATCAATAAATATGTCTTTGTATGCTGTTCAAGGTTCAGTCCATCAGAGGCTGAACCTTCTAGCTGCTGCACAGGCCTAAAAATTCATCTTGGAGTGACCTCTTTCTTCAATCAGCTCTTGCAACACAGAACATCCAGACAGCTGAAGGGATTTCCCTTGCCTGCAGCCATAGATGGAGTTCCTGGGGGCTGGCCTAAGTAAATTCCCTGCCCAGGGCAGAAACCTCAAGAATGGGGAAGGCTCCGAGGTGTCTGTTTTCAGCAATTCTTGGGGTAGTCTTTAATCTTCTGGTTTCATCCTCTAAAAAGAGAAGAGTCATCTGGGGTCAGGGCTCCCAGAAGTTGGGCTCCAAGGGCTTTCTTGTCTTCTCTTCCTTCAAGTTCTCTAAAACCATGAAGTATCCAGATTTATAAGGTGTCTGCTAGTTGGGTCATAATTGACTGAATGTAGTAAATAAGGGGGAAAAATGGGACTAATTAGAGAAAAGCTGTCAAATCTTGTGTGGGGAGAGGAAGAACTGTGGGCCTGCCCAAAAGCTGTCAAACGTTCACAGTCAGATCTACAGGTCTCTGTCTGTGCAGAGATGGGAAAAGGAAGTTTCTGTTTGTTCCCTGTTGCCATAGTGATCTTCGCCGCCACACTTCCATGCTTTAGCGATCTGGCTGTCAGTTTTGTTCAGCCAGGGATTTTGTTTATCTGCTCTCTGAGGCTCTTTTGCTCTCATGAGCCTGTGAACTGTCAGAAAATGTTGTATAGGTAAGCTGTCACTCATGCTGGTGTGGGCTTTTTGGTGGTCTGTAGTGGTTTGAATTAAGAATAACTGCCATAGTCTCATATAGCAAAATTCGTAGTCCCCAGTTGGTGGAACTGTTTGGGAAGGATTAAAAAGTGTGGCCTTCCCGGAGGAGGTGTGTCACTAGGGGTGGAGTTTGAGGTTTGAGCCCATGCCACTCTGAGTTAGTACCCCCATCCCAGTCTGTCTCTGTCTTAAGGTTATTGTCTCAACATGTACACTCTCAGTACTGTTCCAGGACCATGCCTGCCTGCCTGCTGCCATGCTTCCTGCCATAATGGTCAAGGACTCACCTCTGAACTTAGAAGCCAATTAAGTATTTCTTTTGTGAGTTGTCTTGGCACAGCAATAGAAAAGTAACCAAAGCAGTGGTGTCATTGCCTTTGAATCACGTGTGCTCCTATAACTAATCTCTCACTCATGCTTCTTCTGTGAATAGTCCCAATAAAACTCACTGGTTCACTAAGTTGCACTTGGGTAGAATCATTTCTTTGCTCTGTCGTTGGTGTTCTATATAGGGTGAATAGACATTGGTCCACCACCACTTCCCCCCAACACACATACACCTCCCCTCTCCCAGAAAAGTCAAGCAGTTGGTACCTGAACTGAGGAAACCAAGGTTGAGTTGGGGAGTAATAGTTGCATGGTTCCTGCAGTGGTTGCTGATTTATGCGACTGAGGATGATTCATGTGAGGTTGGAAGGTTCAGGGGTCAGTCCCACTATGGCTATGTTTCCCCATATGGGTATAGGATGGTGTGCCTTCTTGCTGTAGTGTTGAATGCATGCTCCTTGTAAGGGGTGATATGTGACCAAAGCCTGACCATCTGAGAGTGGAGTATCCTTGTAGTGAATCACAGGCCAGCCATCTTTCTCATGACATGCCCCTTTAATGAGTGAGGTCTACCACCCAGTATGAAATAGAGCCAAATTGATGATGGACTAGAGAATATATGGAAGTCCTTGAAAGTGGTAAGTATGAGATTGGATGACTAGCATGCCCCTTATGTGTGGCCTTTGTTGTAGATGATAAGATATGCAGCTGAGACTCACTTATCGTCCCAAAAAAGGACTTACCCACATAAGAGAGGAATTACAATAGGAAAAGGATGAAGATGCTATCTATTGCATTAGCATCTAATTTCACAGTGAAAGTGGGAAGAGGAGGAGAGGGAGGTATTGGCTTACCAATTCTCATTCCGGCAGGATTCAAAGAAAGAGCACAAATTATACCTGTGCTAAAGAGCCCCTCCAGGGATCCAAAACTTGGAACCTATGGGAAGAAATTAGGAAGAGAACATGGTAGAAGTAATAGAAGATACTGCTCATTCCAAACCTTTAGTAGGGAAAAAGAGGACAATCCGTGATTCACTATGCAAATGAGGCCTCAATAACAGCAACACAGGAAAACATGGTAATCAGGGAATGAATATTCTGCCCTTGAATTGGGAAAGAGTTTTAAACAAAGGGAAGAGATATCCTTGCTTGTGAGGATATAAGTAATAGGACAGATGGGAAGAAAGTGGAAAAACTGAGCAAAACCATCCATTCCTCATGAGTCAAGGATACATAACCTGAGCCGATATAAAGGAAAGTTGTCTCTGGTGAACGGGTTCATATGAGCCATTAGGGACACTTGTAACCATCGGCTGGTGCCTCTGTAGAGGCTGTGTTTGACGCCTAGTTCCTTGGGCCAGATAGGAGAATTCGGGAAGAGGCTAACCCAGTAGAGAGCTAAAGATTGGATGGGGATTTAGTGGCTTTGCTGAGCTCCAAGGTGAGACATGATTTTTATGAGATAGGAGAGACTTTGGTGGATCTGAGTAATTTAGTTTGGAATGTACCTAAGGTTTATAAAATGTTAAGACAAGCAAGAGGCGGTTGAGATAAAGGTAACGCATATCCTGGGTCTGTCTGGGTCACTCAAAGACAAATGTGGCAAGCTTTGTGTAGAGCTGAAGTTCTTTTGGGGAAAATTAACAAAACCCCAAATACTGTGTTAGCTTCTGGAAAGCTTTAAAGCATGAGCAACAATTCACAGAAGCAATAAATGATTTAACAGTTGATACATGTGATGGAATTTGTTTTCATGTTGTATTCATCCTTTTAACATTTTGTTTTCCTTTCATCTATCTATCTATCTATCTATCTATCTATCTACCTATCTACCTATCTACCTATCTACCTATCTAATTCATTTATTAGTATCTCTTTAGCCATGTAAGAACAACTGATTTGCTTGGAGTGACCTTCAGAGATGCTGGCCAGGCTTTGTTTAAAAAAAAAAAAAAAAAAGGTTTTGTTATATAATATAATACTGAGTATTGAATGTATTACAGATTTAGAAAAACATTTGAAATAACAGTAAAACAGAAGCTAAAGAGTTTGGATGAATGTACCCTATAAGCATGAAAACTACACTCCAAGAGACATAAAGCTATTGAATGAAAATCTCAGTGGCAGGTGGGCTACCTCCCTAGGAGGTCAGTGAGGCCCCTGAGGATATTGCTAACAATGTTTGTTTGCCAGAACTAGATGGTGGATCTCTTTTGCCAAAAACTTACCATACCTTGGTTATAGAACATGAAGAAATCAAGCTCGAACTGAGCTGGAAGCTCCATCCCTTCTGGCAGGCTTTCACAATGCCAAGAGGTGCCATGCAGGCTTCTTGGGGAGAATTATCACAACAAGTCCTGCTTAGCTATGGACCTTGTATGCCATGGTGCCAACCTACCAGGGAAGATGAGCACACTGGAGCAATAGTTGTATAACTCTTGTGGATGCAACCAACTGCTTGCTGACTGGACTCAAGGTCTATGCCACAGAAGGGCACTCACAACTGGTACAATAAATAAGGCAAAATTCTACGACTAAGTAGATCATGGACTCCAGCAAGGCAGCAACTGCTATTGTTCTTTCTGGTGTGATGTGCCTGTCAAACTGCCTTCTAAAATATTTGCATTTAAACTTCTAGATGCCTGTTTCTCTCAGTCTTGGCCATGAAGGGATATTTGTTTGGGGGTTTGTTTTTGTTTTTGTTTTTTTCAAGGGGCAGTAATTACTGCCGAGACTCATATCTACCCAGGTCCAGTGCTCAGGTATAGATGAAGGAAAATAATTAGACATTTGTATCACCCACTCCAAGTACAAGAGTACCTTATGAAAATGGCATGGAATGAATGTAAGAGCCACAGGACAGGCTGGAGTGTTGTGGAGTTATTTCCTCTAAATTGAAACATTCTCTTCTCTGAGGAAGGATGGAATGTTCATAAGACCCAGGAAGTAAATGACACTTAAAAGATTCAGAAAGTTCATAAAATGTGCAAGATCCAGAAATGCCCTCCACAAAGTTACACAAGCAGTAACAGTTTCTAAGGAGAAAATACTATCCTGCTGGCCCACCTGCCTGTAACTTGTGTAGGGAGCTCCACGGATCCAATTTTTGTTAGTTGTCATTTATACTAGTGTAGACTTTTTGGTGATGCTGTTGCCAATTCACACAAGATCCTATAAGCAGCCCCTTCATCCACACTTCTGAAATTAACTTCAATAAACTCACTAAGCTGTACTTGGGTGGAATTGTTTCTTTGGTCTGTTACCAATGCCTCACCTGGGATAAATGAACATTTGTTGCGAGCTCTCTAGAAAAAAGTCATAAAACTTCTGTATGTAAAAATAACCTCTTAAATTTTCTTCCAAGTAGATCCTTGATGAAACAGAGCATTAGGATAATGCAAACTTTTCAGGTGCCTTGTGTCCTCTCCTCTTCATCTCAGCCCTCTCTGCCTCTTCTAGCTTGTCTTTGCTTACATTGCTTGCCCTTCATTTATTTCCCTCTTTTGTCCTCTTTCGTCTTCTGTTTTTAGCATGCTGGCACATGCCTGTAACTCTGGCACTTGAGAGCTGAAGCAGGAGGTTCATGTATTTGAGGCCAGCCTTGGTTACACAATAAAACTTTATGTCAAATTAAAAAAAGAAAAGAAAAAGTTGTGCTTTGAATAAGAAATGCCCGCCCATAGGCTCACGTATTCGAACACTTGGTCCCGGGTTGGTGGTGTTCTTTGAGAAAGTTATAGAACCTTTGGGAGGTAGAGCCTTGTTAGAGGAAATATGTCATTAGGGGCAGGTTTTCAGGGCTTATAACTTCACCTCAATTCCTGTTTTCTCCGTCTCTCTGCTTCCTGTGTATGGATGAAAAAAACGTGATCAGCCAGCTTCCTGCTCCTCCCCCTATGCTTTCCTCCACTGCTGCCATGTCTTTCTCTCCCTGGTGGACTCTGGGTCTCTGGACCAGAAGCCAAAATAAATTCTTTCTTCCTTAGGTGCTTGTTGCTGGGTCCTAACAGCTCCCCTGGGGGAAGGGGTGAGAAGGCGTAGTCAACAATACAGACCCCAGCAATCAGGTGAAAGACAAACACTAGACTCCTTTATTCAATAATGGGGAAAGCCTTATATACCCTCCTCCCAGCACCCAGGCTGTGTCCTGATCTGGTGACATTGCGTGGTCATCGCCATCAGGAGCTCTGGCAGCACCTGTTGCTAGGCCTTCAGAAAGACTCCACATGATCAGGAAATCTGGACAGTGCCTGTTGCTAGGCCCTCAGTTGCTCCTCCCCTTAGGGTATTTTATCATAACAGAAAAGCAACTAATACAAAAATTGGTATCCAGAGTGGGGTTTTGATGTATTTTGTGGGGAAGTTTGGACCTTTGGATGGAAAAGCCACTGAAAGTTGGGAGCAGAGATTAATGAGATATTCTACTGGGATCCTGAAAGCTAAGACCCTGAGAGAAAATGCAAACAATAGAGGCTTAGCTTGTGAGATTTTATAGGGGAACAAAGACTTCATCAGCAACCAGGCTAGGTGTTGGTTTATTTGCGGTGCTCTTATCCTGCAAGGAAACATCACGAAACACAACAGAATCCACTAACACGAGTTTTATTAAGATAAGGGAAAGAGACAGATGTGCACAAGCCTGTGGAAAGACACATGAGTGAAGTGGGGCCAGGAATCATGGTGCAGGCACAGCCCAGCCTTTATAAGCCTGCGCACACAGGCCCATGTGGCTATTCCACTAATGTGCGTAGATCACATGGTTGCACTGCACGCTTTACTTAACTATGCAAAGCCACGGGGTCCTGGTCACGCAAGACATTTTGACCTGGAAATGACTAGGCAGAGGTGACTAGGTCCCGCTGGGCATGCATGACCATGCCCAACTGTGGGGGCATATTGTGAATCCATATCACTAAGGCCCTTCCTGTGATATTATGGCAAAGAATCTGGCTTCATTCCACCCATGTCCTGGGGATTCTCTTGAGGCAGAATTAAAAAACAATGAATGAATTTATTTCATGGAGTCAGTTATTTCTTTCTACTTTGTTGGTCTCTGAAATTAAACTCAGGTTGTCAGGCTAGGGAGCAAGGGGATTTACCTGCTGAGGCATCTTGCTGGCTCTAGTCTTCATTTTTCTTGTTGTGAACAAACTTTTCAGACTTTCACTGTTCCAGTGTTGTTAAAACTATGTTAGTTAAGACTGAATTTAGTATTTTAAAGAGAAAGTATAAATAAGTGGCTCAAATAAGAGAGTTCTATATTTCTGTTAAGTAGAACAAGTGTATTAGTTTGTTAGCTCCATGCTTGTTGGGGGTTTAGGTTTTTTGTTTTGTTTGTTTTGACGTTTCTTCATCAAACTGAGCCCTTGGCCTTCATCCTCACATAAGCTCAGGACCTAAGAGAGCTGCCCAGACTCCTGCCATCCTTCATCTGTTCTTTGAGCAGGAAGACAAAGGACAAAGAATGTGTTGGGGGTTTGTGGGATTGAGTTCCTTAGTGTTGAGTCAATCATCTTTCGAGAATATTTCAGAAGTCTTGTCAACAAACTTTCACAAGTATTCCCTTGATTACCAGTGCGTGAGACAAGAATGTTTGTGAGAACTGTATCATCCCCGATGACCACTGATGTCACTTACTGACAAAAAGCAGGAGAATGTGAAGTTGGGCAGCTAGTGGGCGCTGCTTAACATGGGTAATAGAAAGGAAAAGAATGATGACTGGCAAATGACCACAGGCTTCTGGGATGGAGCTAACAGGAAGTGATAGAGACTGTGATGGACAGAAAAGCTCATGTCTCTTCTGAGAAGCTCAGCAATATCCTGTCATTGATATGGGAAAACAGAGTCCATAGGGGTCCAATTATCTAGTTCTCTGACAAAATATAGCAATCTGGATTTTTATGTCAACTCCTTAGTTTGAAACAAATACTTGTGTTTTAATAAAATGCTAAGTCTGAGCCCTGTAATCATCACCAACCCTTCAATTTTCAATACTCCATCAAAAGGAACCACTTTTCCTTAAGGCAACCTCTTAGGAGACACCATCATCATAATTAAGAAATGGTCTCTATGACTCTGCAATTTTGGAGGTGAGAGGGAAATCTTGAAATAAAGGAGTAGGTAAGCAGGAAAAATATTTATTCCCTGGGAAAACATCAATAATATACATACTTCCTTATGATAATCATGAAAGGATATCTCTAATTGTAGGCTAGACAATATTTTTAAAAGACTCAATTCTGTTTAATTAACCCCTCTCAGCTACATAGAAATGCTACCACAGGATTCACCATACTCACTTTGGGCCATTTAGACATTCCTTGCAGTTTTTGGCTATGGCCAGCAGGTGGCAGCAAGTATTGGCCAGAAGAGGTAGCCAGTTTTTACCTTCAGAATTATGATTTTTCTTTGATCTGCGTAAATAAAAACAATGAAGGAGGGGAGAGAGCAGAGAGGTCTTGAGGGAGCCTAAGCAGCGGGCACTAAAAAGTAGCTTCATAGGAAGAATTACCTTTCTAATATTCTGCAGAACAGTAGTGATTATGCTTTACAATTTATGACTTTTTTTTTTTTTAGTCAAGACCCCATTATTTAGCCCAAAGTGGTTCTTCTGCATCAGCATCTCAAGTGCTATTATCATGTTTTATATGTTTATGTTTTGGGAAAGAGGAGACGAGAAGAAATGATACTTGTTTAAGGAGATCAAATGATACTTATCATATTTGACCTTTGTGTACATGTATCAAATTATCACAATGACCCTAAGAATAATATGATAATTATAGGTCAATAAAATATTTCTTTTTAAAACTGTTTTTAATTATTTATTTTATTGGTGTTTTGCCTGCATGTGTGAGGGTGTCGGATCCCCTGGAACAGACACTTGTGAGCTGCCATGTGGCTGCTTAGGGAACCTAGAAGAGAAGACAGTGCTCTTAACCAGAGTCATCTTTCCAACCTGATAAGATATTTCTAAAGGAAAAAAAAGACTTAAGAATTGAAAGAATTTATACTGGCTTCCTGCATTACTGTTCGCACTGGCTTATCCTCAAGAAATGATTGTCATGAAGGGCTGACTGTGTGAAACAAAAAAAAAAAAAAAAAAAAAAAAAAAAAAGAGGAAAGGTTTTAATGTATTCCATGATAATACAGCATGCTAAAAAAGGATTAGTTATTTTATTCTTAACTCTGAAGGCTGTTCCCTAATAAAACTACAGGTATTTGTTGCCAGTTTAGGTAAAGATGTAACATCATTAGAACATGATGAAAAAGACATGAAATATTTACATTATTTTCTGGATAACTCCCATACTCACTTAAATGCACCCACTTAAAATGTATTGCTGCTGGAGCTCCTCCTCTTCCTCCTCCTTTCCTCCCTCCCCTCTTCTTCCCCCTTCCCCCCCTCCTCCTCTCTCCCCTCTCCTCTCTCCCCTCTCCTCTCCCTGCTTTGTAACTAGGAACTGACCCAAAGCTGCTTTGCACTTGCTAAAGAAATGTTTTAAACCCTCCCCCCCATACCACCCGCACCTTTTCCCTTTTTATCTTAAGACACACTATCTATCGCTGAGTCCATGCAGAACTTGAACTTATATTCTCCTGCCTCAGCCTCGCAAAGAGCAAGACTGCAGGCGTGTGCCGCCAGGTTCTGCTGACTGCTGAAGAAGCAAATAATGGAGCACATTTGAGCAAAAGTTACTAGTAAAGACTCCTACGTACAATGAAGCAAACCTTGGAGATTATAAACATAAAAGGTTTGGGGAGTTCTTGTTATGTCATCAATGATTATGGGCCAAACACCTATCTCTAAGGAGAAAAAGAAGCTCCACCTAGTACAGCAGATTGGACTAGATTTGGTCTAGAGACCACTTATTTCTACACTCTTGTGCTTTAAACTCAAAACTTTAACAGATATAAATCTAACATAAACTAATGCCTGCTAACCTGTAAACTAAGAAACATGACACGGGGCCAATCGGGGAACAGATGAAGTAGCACTGACAAGAGAAATCACAACGAAGACAGTCATTTGTGGAAAATGGTGGGAAGGGAGCACATAGTGTTACGTGAGATCAGTCAGACGCAGAAAGGCAAGCACAACACAAGTCTCCTTTCTGTAGGAAACGCCCTAACCCGACAGTAGAAGAGGCACTATTGGGGACTGGAAAGGGGCCGGCAAGGAGGAGAGGACAGAGAGAGGACAGACATGATAACACATGCATGTACTTGTACAGAAGTATCACAGTATGTCCCACTGTCTGTGCAGTTAATCTGTGTGTAGAGTAGTAGGAAAAAGAAGTAGAAATAACCAAATATCATGACACTTTAGAAAAAAATTAAAGTCTTTGTTGGGGAACAAAAGACAAATTTATTATGAGTTGTGTGTTAGTTTAAGTAGGTATGGCCCCTAGAGATTCATGTGTGTGGAATACTTAACTATGTAAAGATGTGTTACATTTTTTATGCTGCAGAATATTACTTTAACTGTACAAAGGTGTGTTACATTTGTTTCTGCTGCATTTGTTTAATTATGAAAAGATGTGTTGCTATTTCACCTTGCCTGCCTAAGGCACCTGATTGGTCTAATAGGCAGAGAAAGGATAGGTGGGGCTGGTAGGCAGAGAAAGTAGGAGGAGA
The DNA here is from genome assembly GCF_903995425.1 of Onychomys torridus. Classification (NCBI taxonomy): domain Eukaryota; kingdom Metazoa; phylum Chordata; class Mammalia; order Rodentia; family Cricetidae; genus Onychomys; species Onychomys torridus. The sequence continues at coordinate 135,319,322 of NC_050443.1, forward strand.
AATCTAGGCTTAGGAGAGAAGAAGAAGAAGAAGAAGAAGAAGAAGAAGAAGAAGAAGAAGAAGAAGAAGAAGAAGGAGAAGAAGAAGAGAATGAGAGAGAGAAAAAGAGGACATGCCAGGGGCCAGCCAGGCAGTTGACAGACAGGCAGACACAGAAGAAACTGGAAAACTAGGATACTAGGATATACAGAAAGAAAAGGTAAAAAGCACTGGGCAGTGGCACACGCCTTTAATCCCAGTACTTGGGAGGCAGAGGCAAGTGGATCTCTGTGAGTTCGAGGCCAGCCTGGGCTACAGACTGAGTTCCAGGAAAGGTGCAAAGCTACACAGAAAAACCCTGTCTCAAAAAAAAAAAAAAAAAAAAAAGAAAAAAAAAGAAAGAAAAAGAAAAAAAGAAGGAAAGAAAAGGTAAAAAGCCTAAGGCACAAGGTAGATAAGGAGAAACAGGTTAAGTTAAAGGAGCTAACAAGAAATGAGCCTAAGTTAGGCCAAGCATTCATAACTAATAAGATGTCTCCATGTCATGATTTGCGAGCTGGTTGGTAGCCCAAAAAAGAAAGCCTGGTACATTCATGTGTTTGAATGTTTGGCCCAGAGGAAGTGGTGCTATTAGGAGATGTGGCCTTGTTGGAGGAAGTGTGTCACTGTTGGGGCAGGCTTTGAAGTCTTATATATGCTCAAACCTTGCCCAGTGTGGCAATTTTTCCTTCTGGTGCCTGCAGATCAAGATGTAGAACTCTCAGCTCCTTCTCCAGCGTCATATAGTCTGCCTGCATATCACAATGTTCTGCCATGATGATAATGGACTAAACCTCTGAAACTGTAAGTCAACCCCAGTTAAATGTTTTCCTTTATAAGAGTTGCTGTGGTCATGGCATTTCCTCACAGCTTTAGAAACCCAAACTAAGTCAGTTGTATCATAGAATTAGGGAATCATAGGGACGGGGTTTGTTGTTTGTTTGTTTTATTAGGTAGCCTTTACCCATCATGTTTTATTGTTTGTTTGAGACAGGCTCTTCATCAGTTCTCAGCCTTCCTAATGTTAGGACCCTTTAATACAGTTCCTCCTGTTGTGGTGACCCCTGACCAAAAAATTTATTTCATTGTTACTTTGGTTGTGAATCATAATATAAATATCTGATATGCAACCCCCAATAAGGTTGTGACCCACATGTTGAGAGCTGCTGCATATAGACTTGAACACTATGTAGATCAGACTGAGCTCTCAGAGATCCACCTGCCTCTGCTTCCTTAGTGCTGGGGTTAAAGGCCTGTGCTACCACATCTGGCTCCCATCTTGCTTTCTATATATCCCTTTCTTTTTGTCTTCCAATATGTTTATCTGGTCTCTGCTTGACTGCCCTCATGGTGTGGGAGTCTGTGAGAGTCCAGCTCAGACCTGCTCCCACTTTTTGAAGGGTTCTTGGGTAGAGGAGAGAGGAATGAGAAAATATTAGATAGAAGGATAGACCTAGATGATGAGGAGAAAGACAGAGACACAGGACAGCTTTGGGAGGGTCTGGATCAATACACAATGGGTCAGAGGTTTGTTCAAAAGGACTTTTTATAATATGTCAAGGGGAGAGGCAAAATACTTCCCCCCTTGCAAGATCAGAGCATATCATATAGCCAAGTATAGACCCTTCAAAACATCTGGTCACCACATCCATGGTCAAATCACCCCATTATGCAGCCCTGGGTAAAGCAAGCTCAGATTCTCTGACCCTGAGTAATTTGGGTTCCCACAAATTCCCTCTTCTTAATATTACAAATTGTTTTCAGTGAGGGTATTGAACTTAACTCTATGCAGCTCTGAATCAGCTTTCCACTAAGAGTTTGCAAGTAGCTGGAATAGTCATAGCAATATACCTGCTCCTTATGGTTGCTATACCTCCTAGTAAAGGAATATAGGATGATAAAGATGGAATGTCTTTTTTGAATGGGTCTAAGATGACTACAGCAGTCTTAGCTGTACCAAGCCTATTTTAAAATCAATATACTCCTGATGCAAGTGCATCAAATAAATCAGTAAATTCCTGATGCAATTACATCAAACCTAGACTCCTTAGCATCACCATTAACATTAACAGGTTAACATCATAATTCCAACATGAATATTACTATACAGAATTATAATTCTCATAAAGTTACTCCAAAAGCAAACTCTCAATAGAACTATTTACACTTTATAAACTTTTAGCAAACATCAAAAGCAATTTCTTTTTTTAAAAATATTTATTTATTTATTATGTATACAGAAGAGGGTGTCAGATCTCATTACAGATGGTTGTGAGCCACCATGTGGTTGCTGGGAATTGAACTCGGGACCTCCGGAAGAGCAGTCAGTGCTCTTAACCTCTGAACCATCTCTCCAGCCCCAAAAGCAATTTCTTAATAAAACTATTTATACTGTTTACTAGCAAAACATAGTGTACATTAACACAAGTTAACATTAATCCACTCAAGTGACAAGAAAATTTTTTTTTTAAATTAAAGAGACTGAGGACTATTAATTCCCCATTTTCTTTATAATTTCTTAAGCTTCATTTTGAGGCTGGGTAGGAAAAAACAGCTTTCTCCATTTATACAACAAACATTTTCATTTCTACATGAACAGTTCCACAAAACAGTTTGTGAGTCACCAGTTAATGCATACCCAAAACAGTTCGTGAGTCATCACAGTTGATAATGCATATAGGTGAAATCAAAATTATCCCACTGCAATTGAACCACTCCTGTCTATCCCCATTTCTTAAGTCTGAAAAGTGCAAAATGTCAGTTCTGACACCAGTCTTAACGTTCCACCGAAAGCTTTCTGATACCAATCTTAAGGTTCCAAATACGAAGAAATCCACAACCAAAAAATTTGTTGCAGTTCCCCTGAATGCAACCCAGTTCAAACAAGAGTTTATGAAACTTCACTCTCAATTACAGAAGCACTAAATTTATGGCAGTCTTTCCCAAGGCAATTTGTTCCAGGACCAAGCTGCTAGCTGGCCAAGGCAGCATGAGCCAGAAAGCTGTCTCTTAAAGGAGCTACACGTTTGTTTACCACCAGCAAACAGAAGCTGTGTGGCTTTGGCTGCTAGCTCTGTTTAGCTTTTACAGTCCCAGTCTGTCTGTGCCTCCTGTAACTGGCCTGTCTGCTCAGGACCCCTGTATCCTGAGGCCCTGGAGGCTCTCTCAGGCCTCTTGACACATGGTCCAAGTTGCTGCCCTGCTGCGCTGCTATGAACTACTGCTCTTATTTGGCACCTCGGGGCCTGGAAGCCTTTGTGCACTGCCCTGCTTGCACCAGCCTCATGGTAGCCACATGGCTCTGCTTCTCTCTATGGTTGAGAGCCCAGGCTGGCCTTAGTTCCAATGTGTCTGTCAGCCAACAGTTCCCCCGAGTCAACAGCACTACCTCCACTGTAGTTCCATCCTGGGGGATGCTGCCCTGCTTCTGCAGGGACCCTGGTGTCCCCAGAATGCACTCAAACTCACAGGTGCCTGCTTCCTGGCCCTCCTGGTGCGCCCCGTGGTTGTGGTTATCCCTCTCTGGAGGCTTTGTTCACATGCAGCCACCAAGGCGCCCTGTGCCCTTGCTCCAGCTGCCTGCTGACAGACCTGCTCCTGCCGCTGGGGTCTGAAGTCTCTGCTGCACACTTGCCTCTGCCACTGTTGCCCATTCGCCACCTCTCCCAAGGAGTCTCCGCTGGGCTTGTCAAGGTTGAGCATAGGCTCTAGGCATGTCAATCTGCTCTCATAAGCACTCTGGCTGACTGCACTCTCCTCACCACACCTCTTTCATGGTAAAAAGCAAGTAGAACCCCTCAGCTTGTGCTGGCTCTCTGCATCTGCTGCCTTTGATGCTTCGAAGCCCCTCCGGTATCAGCTGCCTATACCTGGCTCTTGTAGCCGCTGCTCCTGCTGCTGGTGCTGGTGCTGGTGCTGCTGGTGCTGCTGCTGGTGCTGCTGGTGCTGGTGCTGCTGCTGCTGGTGCTGCTGCTGCTGCTGCTGAGGCTGCTTCTGCTGTTTTCTGAAGCTGGCAGGCTCTGAAGCATCTTTTCCTTCTCAGACTGCTAGGTTCACAGTGTCTGTTCAGTCCTGGATGCTGCTTTGTGCATCCTCGGTTCACACTTGGGAAAATCTACTCCACTCTAAGTTACTATTGTACCTAACCCTTCACAATGTCCCTATACTTAAGCCTATGTTTCTCGACCTAAACTTTTTTACAACTTTAAACCTAACTTAGTAAATATAGATTATATAGAGAAACAAAGAAACAGAGAAATGGAAACAGAGAGAGATACTTGCTTCAGCCTAACTTGAACTACTCTGCTTTATATTTACAATATATACTCCTGGAGAAAGTAATTTCACTACCTCCAATTAATTAATTCCAGGTATGCCCCTTAACCTGTGGTGTGGTGTTCCTACTCTTTTATCCTCTGTACCCAGGCCCCACATGGGCGCCATATGTGGGACTCTGTGGGAGTCCAGCTCAGACCTGTTCCCACCTATCAAAGGATTCTTGAGTGGAGGAGAGAAGAATGAGAAAATATCAGATAGAAAGTTAGACCTAGATGACAAGGAGAAAGACAGAGACATAGACGCTTTGGGAGGGCCTGGGTCAACACCCAACAGCCCAGAGGTTTATTCAAAAGGACTTTTTATAATATGCTCAGGAGAGAGGCAAAAGACATCCCCCTTGCAAGATCAAAGCACACCATATAACCAAGTGTAGACCCCTCAAAACACCTGGTAACCATGCCTTTGGTCAAATTGTCCCATTATGCAGCCCTACTGGGTAAAGCAAGCTCAGATTCTCTGACCCTGAGTAATTTGGGCTCCCACACATTGTACAGAACTTTTGACATTTTGTTTAAAAGTTTTGGTTTTTTTAACTGATGTTATGAGTTTCTTCCCTTCAGAGATCTGAAGTTGGTCTCTTGGTAACACCTGCTCACTGGCTTCTCTGGAGAGATGATTTCTGACATGTTTAGTTTGGATCACAGACAGCTTCATGAGACTCATGAAAATTACATGCTTTCATTCCAGAGAAATGCATTGTGTTCCCATCTCCCTGGTGAAGTCGCCTTGCTCTACAGAGAAGGGGGGTTTTCTTGTGACAATTTCTACAACATTTGAAAGAGCAACACGGTCTTCTCCAAGCACTCTCACTGCTTTCTCAATTACTTCTTTCCATCCTTTCTTTGATCCTTCATCTACTTCTTAACATGAGCATATACTAAGCTCTGTGCCAGCCATGGGACACAAATAAGACCAAGATATGACTCCTGATGTTTGGGATAGAGTTTGAGGTGCATGACCACAGAAGGTTACTGAGGCTCTAGAATCTTGGAGTTCAAGGCTAGCCCAGGCTATATAACAAAGATTGTCTCAAAAAACAAAAACCACAACAGAAAAACACAGCCACAAATAACAAAAATGTGTTATTATTATCTTATCTCAGACAAAGAACTTGGACTTAATTATGAAAGCTTCAATGAGCCAATTCTTTAAGAGGGATAGTAGTATATATGACTTGATTTTTCCTTCAACCAATTTTATTTAAAGGCAAATAATTTTATATTAGAAAGTGATGAATAAAGAGGACCATGGGATGAAGAAAGCAGAGATATGAGCTAGGAGACTTGTAGATCAAGAATGAGAATGGTAGGGACCTGAGGGAAGGCAACAATAACATGGATGAGAGTTGTCAGATATATTTTAGGTTTAAACTGTAGAATCTGGTGGGCAGCTAACAGGGAAAGGATAAGGTGATATAAGATGTACAAATTTGTCCCTTGGGAATTTGTTGGATAGTGATATTGTTGATTACATTCATAATTACAACAGGACAAGTATTGAAAGAAGATTGTATGATGCTGTATTAGATGCAAAATGCCTTTCTGATTGCATAACATTTGGAAATATGGGTCTGGAATTCAGGAAAAGGCTTCCACTGGAAGACATAGGTTTGAGGATTCTTGTCTTTGGGGGTTAAAGTCATGATAATGGTTGAGATCATCCAGGAGGGTAAGGATGGTATGCAGAAAATGAAAGACAACCGAGGAAAGAGGATGGAGAACAGGGACTCTGAATGAGAGAGAGCATCTAAGAGAACCAGATGAAGGTGACAATCACATGCAAAGGGAAAGTGTGGTGGGTTTTGTTTTGTTTTGTTTTTGTTTTAGAAAAAGCTACTGCTTGGTTAAGGAGATGGCTCTGGGCAAGGCTCTTACAGTGCAGGGTGAGGACCTGAATTCAGATCCCTAAAGTTCACAGAACAGCCAGTGGTGAGCAAGAAGGCTCACCTCAAACAAGGTGAAAGGTGGAGACTGACACCCAAATTTGTTTTTCACATATGTGCCATGACACACTGGAACACACACACACACACACGCACACACACACACACACACACACACAGAGAGAGAGGAGAGAGAGAGAGAGAGAGAGAGAGAGAGAGAGAGAGAGAGAGAGAAGGGGGGGAGAGTTTTAAGTTATTGCTCCTTTAAAACAAAAACCTGAATGTCTAATGAGTGCAAGACACTCTGCTAAATGTTGATATCAGTTCCCCATGCAGTGAGCCTACAGGACAGTACTATTCTCTCCATCCATCCACAGTTACCCCTATAGTAAGCCAAGCTCTACCCATGCTGGGTGATATGTCTGTGCTCTTTGTGTTGCTTAGTCTAGATGTCCAGCCCTAGGCTGATGTCACCTTGTTTTGACATGGACTTTACAAGTCCCCTCCATTCCAAGGTAAGGTGAACTATTACACATTCCAGATGAAGAAGGGTACAGTCAGCTGTTCGGTGCTCAAGATGTATGCTAAGTGTTCTTTTCATATAGAGCCACCTTTAGAATGTGATTAAATAATTAACATGCCATATGGTGTGTTTTCTTTTACTTCATTTGATCTACATAAATCATGTTCCTTTAGACAGCGATTCCCATGCCTGCCTGAGTATCAGAGTCACTTGGGGTACTGTGTAAAAAGTACACATTTCAGAGCTTTGTCCCAGATGTGCTGAACTGGGTAGGATGGGCACTGAGGCAAAAGAAGAGGCATGTGCAACAACATATTCCTTGGGTGACTATGATGAAGTCATAGGCTTGTACTCGAGCATCTCTGCATTTAGAAGTTCCTAGACTATTGACTAAGGGCCCATCAGTCATATTGGAGTGCTGGTTTGCAACCATTTATCTTTTAAAAAAAGAAATCAAGCATTTTATCATAAAACAATTAATTTTATTACAAAAATATGAACACTATAGAAACAGAGTATGACATAATATCATAATTTCCCCTTATACAAGTAAAGAATAGCAGTTGATCAATACATTGTAGTTTTTCTGTGTATATTTATTAGGTTATTTCTTTTTCTAAAATTAGATCATTTTATACTTTGAAAATTTAGACTTTGGATATTTAGATTAAGACTTGACCTTAGGCCAGACATGGTGATGCACATACCTATAGTCAAAGCCCTGAGAAGGGAGAGACAAGGAGGATCTGAAATTCAAGGCTAGCCTTGGCTATATAGCAAGATTCTGTCTTAAGATTAAAGAGAGAAATAAACAAATGGAAGGGGGGAAGGTAAAAAACTAAATACTTGACATTGAGGCTTAGTAAGTTCCAGGTACTCTGGGACTCTAAAAGCTAGGACTTGAGTTTAGAACTCAGCTCTGGTCTTTGCTAGCATCCTTGGACAATTTGTTTAGCCTCCAACCCAGGTTTTTTCCTGAGAAATTATGAAAATTAATTATGAAAATATTACTTTCATAATAAAGTCTTATGAAAATGAAATTGTTTCCTTATAACACTTGTAAGAGTAAACTTAGCACAGCATGGAAGAAAAAGTTATGAAAATACTAATTTTTAATTCTTTAATTTAAAAAGAATTTTTGCAACTTTAATTGTTTAAATTTTTTGGGAGCAGTTTTAGATTCACAGCAGAGTAAACCACACAAAGTTCTCAAGTATTCCTTGTCCCCTGACACAAAGATCTTCCTCATGGGAATAGCACCCCAACCAGACCGATACATTTGTTACAGCCCATTACTTACATTGATACATCATTATTGCTCAAAGTCTGTAGCTTGTGCTGGGATTCACTTTTGCTGTTGTATGGTCTATGGGCTTGACAGATGCACCGTGGTTACAGTACTGGAGAGGCTCATGGCACCATCATTGTTATAATACTTATGGCACCATCATAGTTACAATTTCAGTTATATTCTCTTTTGGAAAGATTTATTTATTTGTATTTGTGTGTGAGTGTTTGCTTGCATGAATGTGTGTGACCATGTGTTTGGTGTCTGAGAAGACCTAAGTGGGTGTTGGATCCCCTGGAACTGGAATCACAGTTGGCTGAAGGATGCCATGTTGGTTCTAGGAACCAAACCCTGGTCCTCTGCAAGAGCAGCAGGTGCTCTTAACTACTGAGCCGTCTCTCCAGCCCAATACTGGATAGTTTTTTATATGATTTTTAAAGTTATTTCTGATATATGCACAGCATTTCACAGTATGACTATATGACAATTTACTTAATATATTACGTATATTTTGGTTGTCCTGAATTTTTCTTGACTGTTAACTATCAACAAATAACACCTTCACATACATATTTCCATATTTATATAAGTATAAATATTTTTATACTCATGAGTCTGAATAGAACAATGGAATTTTATCCTCCAGGTCCACTTAGAGATTATGTTTCCTCCAAAAGATAGTGTTTGTCTGTGACAAAACACCATGACCAAGACAACTTATAAAAGAAAACATTTAACTGGGTTTATGATTTCTGAAAGTTAGATCCATCACTGTGGCAGAAACAGCTGAGAGCTCACACTTGGATCTGGAAGCAAAAGGCAGAACGTGTACTGGGAATGGCAGGAGTCTTGACACTTCAAACTCACCTCATTGACATATCTCCTCAAACAAGAACACAGCTCTTAATCCTTCCCAAACAGGTCCACTGACTGGGGGCCAAGTATCCAAACATATGAACCTATGTAGACCACTCTTATTCAAAACCCCACAGGTAGAAAATGATTTATTTCTGCCCTTGCCCACACTGGAAAATAAATTCCTTTTAATCTTGATAATGGTAATGCCAAAAATTATGTCTCATATTGGTTCACCTGGTTTTAAAACTAAGCTTTGTATTTCCTTATCTGTTCCTAGTGTTTTCCTTCTTTTTTTTTTTAGACAGGGTTTCTCTGTGTAGTTTTGGTGCCTGTCCTGGATCTTCCTCTGTAGACCATGCTAGCCTCAAACTCATAGAGATCTGCCTGGCTCTGCCTCCCAAGAGCTGAGATTAAAGATGTGCACCACCATGGCCCAGCTTTCCTTCGACATTTTATATTTCAATTTCATTTTCCATCTTCTCTAATATTAGGTGGTTTCTGGGTCTCTTTAATTAATATTCTGTTTATTTTGTTTGCCTTCTGTAAACAGAAGACCCTCCCTCCCTCTCTCTCTCCCTCCCTCCCTCTATTTTTCTCTCTCTCTCCCAGTCCCTCTCCCTGTTTCCCTCTCCCCCTCCCTCCTCTTCACCTCTCCCTCTACCTTTCTCTCACCCTTTCCTTCTCTCCCCATCTTTCCAAATTGTCTAGAAGAGAAGCAGATGGCAGTTCTTGAATTCTGCTCACCACCTGTTTGGAGTGGGAAAAGTAAGTGGACTTGCTTCATACATCATTTCTTCCCAAATCAGGTCATCTTCTGCAACATGCAATTGTTTGTTTGGATTTCCAAACACTGCCCTGTTGCGAATAGAAAATGTCACAGCTTGCACAAGTGCCAGGAGTAGCCAGTTATACACTGGGTGATTTACACTGGCACAAACGAACTCAACAAAATGGGTAGTGGTTTGGAGATGTAAAATTTTGCTTTTCTGAGTTGTGCTTACATGGGATATTATCTCAGGATGAAGTAGTCATACTGCTGTCTAGACCGAAGCAATGGTGGTAAAGAGAGCATTAAACAACGAGGCTGCAGAGCCACCCAAATGCTGCATTCAGACATCTTACCATTAAAGCGTATGTGGTAGCATAATGTCCATGAGTAGGGAATTCAGTCTTTTCATTCAAAATTGACAATATTCTAATTTTACCAAGGTTGATCTCTTCTTATTTCTCATAGCAGTAAAGGATTGAAATAGCTACTAAACAAGCATATAACATACTAACGTGAAATTTATGTTAAACAAATCAAAGCATTTGTTGTTTGTTGTGAACATAAACTGTACCTTCACAGTACTTCCTGAGTTCCAAGATGAATCTAGTTAGTTCCCATCTTGGGATCACAATGCTTTAAAGAACATTGATTAAAAATAACTATCTGGGCCAGGTGGTCGTGGCACACCCTTTAATTGCAGCACTCAGGAGACAGAGGCAGGCAGATCTTTATGAGTTTGAGGCCAGCCTGGTGGAGCGAGTTCCAGAACAGCCAGCACTACACAGAGAAACTCTAAAAAACCAAACCAAACCAAACCAAACCAAACCAAACCAAACCAAACTAAACCAAGCCAAAACAAAACAAAACAAAAACAAAAAAAACTTATCTGGAAAATATTTTTAGTGACTTAAATCGAATACATTCAACCATTCAAGGCTTACCAATGGTGTTGCTATATTGACTTTGCAGTTCATCTTAAAGATCTAAAGTCATACTTAAAACCAAAACTGTATGTATTATCATAACATACGACCATTGTAATAAGAGTATAAAAACTGAAGCAATAAGAAAAATTTGGTCATAATCATGTAAAGTAATTCGTAAGTGTAAAATATGATTTCAGGACTGTATATAGAATTCAATCAAAATTCGTTTATTTGGAAGATTAAATTTCCTTCACTTTACCACTATGTTGTCTTTTTAATAAAAAGTTACTGTGTAGTAAGATCAAATAATGGAGCCTGTCCAATGTTTATTCAGTTGCTCAAGCAGTCACATCTTTCATTAAACATGTATCAGGAAATCACATGATTAATGCTTATATTAAGCAACTAGTCTTTCAAGCAGATTTATTTCCTGTACTCTTTTTGTTCATTTTATTTATTGCAAGTTACAAAAGATGGTCACAACTTATTTTTAAAGTGATGAAAGCTAAGTTTTTGTAGTCGTCACTATTCATTTAAAAATATGTTTTTATTCTTTGAGAAGTTCACATGTACCTTCAATGTGCTTTAATCATAATCACCCCCTGTGGTTTTTTTTTTTTTAACAATTTTGGACTCTGGCTTATATATAGATTTGAACAGAACAAGAGCAATAACCAAATGGCTGAGCTGCTTAGCCAGAATGAACACTTCCCCCAGCCCTGCAGACAGAACCATGCTTAAATACTGCATTGAGTAGCAACTTTGGTACATGTAATGTGCTTCTAGAAATCTGTTGAATTGAGCCCCAAGCTTTGGGATGTCAGCACAATTTAGGGAATGATATATTTTGATAACAAAGAAAAGCACTGATAGTACCAACTTTGGCAGTTTCCTCTGGATTCTTGTTTTCTATGTCCATAAAATAAGCGATTGAAGCCAGGCAGTGGTGGTGCATGCCTTTAATCCCAGCACTCAGGAGGCAGAGGCAGGTGGATCTCTGTGAGTTCGAAGCCAGCCTGGGCTACCAAGTGAGTTCCAGGAAAAGGTGCAAAGCTACATGGAGAAACCCTGTCTCGAAAAAACAAACAAACAAACAAACAAAAAACAAAAAACAAAACAAATAAAGCAATTGAAGTAATAAGATAATTATTTTTTTCAAGCGTAAAAAAAAGCCATAGGATCATATATTATTAACATATTCCATTAATTTACCTGTATTTTATAGGCATATTTTCTCAATTTTCATGAGTCCTGTGGCTTAAGTTTGACTAAATAATGCAGATTTCAGATGAGATACATTTATTTGATAAAAACAAACAAACAAACAAACAAACAAATAAAACTCCCAAAACCGGGAAAGATGAATGATGACTGAAATGTGAAATGTAAGAACATGTATGTGTGTGTGTTGAACACTGTTTGTGCTGAAATGTGGTGATATTTTATTTGTGCTTTTTATAGTATATTGTTATAATGATCTTTTATTATCAGTTACTAATGTGCTTATGTTATATATTGACTCTTTTTTTGTGTGTGTGTGGAGCTGAGGACTGAACCCAGGGCCTTAGGCTTGCTAGGCAAGCATTCTACCACTGAGCTAAATCCCCAACCCCTGATTCTTTTTTTAATAAACTTTTTTTTTTTTATTATTAAAAAAAGAAATGTCAAATGTATTATAGGAAGTTACTTCTGGTTTTCAAAGCCATGTATATATTTGTGTTCAATGAAAAATGAAGTATGTGCCACCTCTGGAAGTGGATTCAGTCAAGACGTTTTCTGTAATTGGCCTACTTAGTTTTGTTCTAATTTGCTCAACATTTATGATGTTAACTCTCAGTAATTCAATAGTCCAGTGAAGTTTTTCTCAATTTTTCTTCCATTTCTACTTCAGCTTTCTTTCTGTATTGGGATTAAATGTGTGTGCCACCCCCATCTGGCTGTCAGCTAGTGCTTTTAACCATTGAGCTATCTCTCCAGGTGCAAAATTATGTTTTAAACTAAGTGTATTCCCTGAATTTCAGGCAGAGCCTTCAAAAGATTTTCCATACTCTATTAACATCATGTATTATAAAAACTGGGCAGAAGAGCTGGAGAGGTAGCTCAGTGGTTAGGAATATTTGATATTCTTGCAAAGGATCTGAGTTCAGTTCCCAGTACCCACACTGGGCTGCTCACAACTGTCTGTAACTCCAGCTTCCTTCTGGCCTCTGTACACACACACACACACACACACACACCCCTAAATAAAAATAAAATACATCTTAAAAATATTAATTTTGCAACCCATATTTAAACAAATGCTCAGAAAGTAATCTGGTTTTTGTATTATTATATATGCTACTTATTGGTATCAACATTTAAAAAGTAGAAAACGATAGTCATCTGTGACTAGAGAGGTAAATATGCATTTCTAATAGTAGTCAGTGGAGACAGAAGAAGTAAGAAGGACTACTTTGAATAAGCTGTAGCAGCTGAGGGCCAGTCTATTATTTATTTGTTCAAAATGATTGAATCAAATCTTGCTCTAAACATTTCAACATAAAAAATATTGTCTTTAAGAAATGAATAGCTTAAGGTTTATTTGTGTCAATTGCAAACCTTCTTTATTACATAAAGAAATAATGTTCTTGAGCCTCAAGAGGTTTGTAGGAATTATTTCATTTTTCTAGCATTGAAATTTGACATTATAGGGTTCTGTTTTATGTCTTCATACAAGTAGGTATAAGGTTCACATTTTAGTATGTTCTTTAAAAAGTACCAACTCATTTTACACACACACACACACACACACACACACACACACACCATATAACGTAGTAAAATTAAATGATCCCTATTCCAAGGAAATGACTGAAATGCCAGCATGAACAAGCTGGGAGATTATCTACCCTCCCCAATCCCTCTCTTCCAGACTTACTTCTAGCAGAGAATAAATTAACACCATCTCCACCAAACAAGATCACGTGTAATTTTAACATACACATCAACCTACATACGCAATGCAACATTTTATAGATTCATCTTCCAGGCTTGAAGAATTGATCTCTCTTAAATACCATCTATTCTTGACCTTCTTTATGGTTCCCAAACCAGGAAACATTTCACCTCTCACTATTTCTTTATGTGTACTTCTACTTTACAGTTAATTTTCTTAGTATTCTAACGAACAAACCAAAATCCTCAGAGTAAAACTCAATTGTTCCAATGTTTGCTTGACATGTCTGTCAGCAACAAGTGATACGACATTGGGACAGCTATTTGGGAGTCAGTTCCTCTTCTCTAAAATAGTCATCTGATTGAGAAACGCTGTGCATTTTTCTTTATAACTCATCGAGTAACTTTGTGAGCCCACCACAGAACACTATAAAAACAGCATTGCTGTCCCCTCATAGCTTCTGTCTGAATTTTTGAAAAATCTTAAACTGTAGATGTAGCCGTCTTGTTAAATAAGAAACACAGAGCCAACTGCAGAGTTAAAAGCCAAGAGGTCAGAACAATAGCTGAGAGCTGAAAACTTTATCCTTCACTGCTGCTCTGTCTTTCCTCTCTGCAAGAGACCTACTTCCTTTGTCCTGTCTTTTATATAGACTTTCTGTTCTGCCTTCTCATTGGTTGTAAACCCAGCCACATGACCTCCTCGTCACTGCCTGTTGTACAGACCTCCAGGTCTTCTATGGTTGGTATTGAGATTAAAGGTGCGTGTCTCCATGCTGGCTGTATCCTTGAACACACAGAGATCCTGCCTAGCTCTGCCTCCCAAGTGCTGGGATTAAAGGCGTGCACCACCACCTCCCAGCTTCTGCTCTGGCTTGCTCTGACCCCAAGGCAACTTTATTAATATACAAATAAAACCACATTTCAGTACAAATAAAATATCACTATATTAAACTGACTTAGATTCCATGTTCCAACCTATTCTTTTGCCTTCTGACCACTGGCTTTGTTTTCTGTAAGGCTTCACCACATCTGTCAGATAAAAGCATCCATCTGCTCTCTATTGGTCATTTTCTACATTGCTGTCACCAAAACACCTGACAGAGAGTAGCTTATGGGAGGAAAGGTTTTTTTGGCACCTGGTTTTGGAAGGTATCAGTCCACCACAGAGGGGAAACCTTGGTAGGAATCCCAATGGCAGGAATGCATGGGAGATGCTTCCTCACCTGGAGATAAGCTAGGAAGCAGAGAGCTCAGACTGTGAACCAATGGTGGCTACACCTTTGAAAGTCCCCCTCCCCCTACCAGTGACCTGTTTCAGCAGCTGGGCCCTACCTCCTAGGGCTCCACAGCACACATTCAAATTCACCAGTCAGCAGGGACATTTTAGATTCAAATCTTACAAAGCAAGCTCCCATTCTCCTTTCCCTTTAAAGTAACCACTCACTCCCTGTTCATTTGCCATGGCCTTCATACAAGTTTGTTTTGACTACCCAGCCCTTAGCACATTTTGGACCCTACACTATTGATGAGGCACTTGGGTTGGATGTCTTTGCCAGGTTCCACCTGGAATTGTGGAACACAAGGCCTTTAATCAAATTACATCATGCAATGTTCCACTTTTCCACATTCTGCATTAAGCTTTAGTTGGAATAATTATGCCTCTTTGAATAGCCATTGTTTGTGGAATATCTCAAATGTTATTTTCTTCACTGGTTATATTGGCTCTGGGATATGGTCAATTAAAGTGTATTGATAGATTTTCTTTTTAAAAAATCTTTATTTATTTTTATTTTATATGCATTGGTGTTTTCTGCACGTATGTCTGTGTGAGGCTCTTAGATCTTGGAGTTACAGACAAGTGTGAGCTGCCGTATGGGTGCTGGGAATTGAACCCAGGTCCGCTGGAAGAACAGTGCTCTTAACCACTGAGTATTAAACACATTCCCAGGAGAGAAAACTATTCTGAAGTTCAAGATGCAGCATTTTGTAGTTTCAGCTAAAAACTATGACATAGAGAGTCAGAGTCAGGGAGAGGAGCACGATGTTCAGTTAATGGATAATGGGAGTCCTTGGTATAGGGTCTCCCAGTAGAAGAAAGAAGAGGCAAAACAAACAAACAAACAAAACCCTGGTACCTTATTCTTTGGATAGTGGAACTTCTATGTAGATAAATATCCTGCCACCCCCGCCTTACATGATGGCAAAGATGGCCACAACAATCATAATGACAGCAATGATGCTGTTGGATTCAAGACAATCCCTTCAGGTTGACAGCCACACTGCCTACTTCTTCAGTCATTCTTATTACTCCCTCAAAGCACTCTGTCCTTAAGATCATTCAAAACAATTAATAGTTGTACAGTGCTTGTTTAGCACGCCCTCTGAAACAAATTCTTTGGGGTTCTAGCTTTGCACAGTCTTATGAAATGGCAGATTCCAAAGAAGCCATTGAGATTTCTGCATCTTATAATTCGTGCAGTTACTACAAACACTGTAATTAAAAACATGCGCATCTGGATAAAACTCAGCATTCTTTATTCTTTATATCATTTCCATTGATATTCTGGGGAGAGATTTTCTTTGTTATACCCTGGATAGGATACATAGATTCAACAGCAGCCCGCTCTGAACTTTCCATGAGCACCTTGTAACTTAGAAGTGAAGAAAGTCTAAGAGAAGGCAGTCATACTCAGAGCTCTGCTCCTGTGCGTAGGCACAGGTTAAATGCCTTTTATTTTTATCATCACGACAGACTTTATGACTGCAATAAAAATGTGAGTGGTTTCTCACTGAAAGATAAACATGAGAAAGAGAGAGGTGAGATCCATTCTAAAAGCTGATGATTGCTGTCAGACATAATTTAGTGCTTAGAGCTTTGTTGGCTGAGCCAAGCCCTTTGAAGAGAACAGGCTCCTTACGCCATCATGGCGGCCCAGCATCCACTCATGTGTGTGCAGTACTCTGTAGAGCTGCTCAATGGAGGCAGGAAGCCTGAACTTGGTAATTGAGAATGAATGTCAAGTAGTGTCAAGGCGCCTCAATTCATAAGGTTGATAACTCCTGTGATTGCATTTCCATTTTTACAGCTGCTTCAGTGGCCAAGTTTGCAGCTTTGTTTGGGAAAGTATATATATTACAGAATCATAGAGCTGCCTGAGAAGAAGCAACACTCAAAGCAATGATTTCTGAGGGCTGTGGAATTTTCCAGCTATTACAGAGATCAATCTTACAAAACCCACGAAGAAGTAGGAAGAAAGAGAAAGAAATTATTGTAAAAACAAGAAATAAAAACCAGGAAGTACATATTTTATCTATTCTAATAATCATAAATTTATTTAATAATTATTAGCTCTGATAATATGTTTCTTTGGGAGAAATGAAATTAAACTATCTGAATGATTCAGCAGTGGTATTCAAAACCTAGAATACTTTGGAACTATAACTACTTAGTTGTAAATATATGCATGTATATATTTAAATATAAACATTTACATATACATATATTTAAATGTAAACATCCATATCTATGTTTATCATATATATATATATATATATATATATATATATATATATATATATATCTTAGCACTGAGTCTAGCTCAAGGATCAATGACTATTTCTGTAGAGTGCCAGATAATAACTATTTTAGGTGGTGTTGACCAGATCACCTCTGTGGCAGCTGCTCCCTTTTGACATTGTACAAAAGCAATATGCAAATGAGTAAGTGTAGCAATGTCCCAATGAAACTTTACTGTAGATATAAATTTGTGTTTTATTTGATTTTATGGGACATGGATATTTTTCTTTTTATTAGCTTTAACTAAACAAAACTATAAAATTGTTTTACTTTGTGTATTATACAGCCAACAGGTAGTATGGTGGATTTGATTCCTGGGTAACAGTTTGCAGATTGCAGGTGTGATATGTGATAGATACATGTTTTTGTATCTGAGTTCCTTTTTAAAATGTTATATTTTATCAATGAGTATATGGATGACTATATAGACCAGAAATTGAAGTATACCTAGCAAGATCCGTGGTCAGAGCTTCATGCAAGCTTCTGAGCTTTGTAGTATTGATACCTATTTTCATCAACAACGTAGTGATTCCAAATTTTATTAACAACTTATTTCTCTCTAGGGGTGTAGTTAGAGCTCATTGTTACAGCGCTTGGCAGGTATACACAGGTCCTAGGTTGAATCCTGAAGCAATACCACCGCCACCACACACACACACACACACACACACACACACACAGAGAATTTGTTTCACACACAGATACTTCTCTGCTCAAAGTTATTAGTTAAAAGCATCAGGGGATGGAGAGATGGCTAAGCCGTTAAGAGTACTACTGGCTGCTCTGTTAGAAGATCCATGTTCTATTCCTAGCACCTGCATGGTAGCTCCAGTCCAGGGAATCTGATGCCCTCTTCTGGCCCTTGCAGGCACTGCACATGATGTACAGACAAAGGTACAGGCAAAATACTTATACACAGAAAAAAAATATATAAATTGAAAAAAAAAAAGAAGAAAAGAAACATGAGCTATGGCTAGATGTAGCATGAATCTTAAAAAGTCTTATTAATAAGAACAAACCTGGATCCAGGTATTGGGGTGAATGCTGGAAAATCAGAGAAGCAGAACAAGCCACAGCCACCTCACCTTGTTAATTCTTCAGCTGATTCTGTTTCCTCAGACTGGAAGCCTTTGAGTCCTCATCCCAATGGATCTCAGATGAACTGTGCTGCTCAAATCCTAAAAGCTTAACCAGGCTAGTTCCTGGTTTTCACGCCTTATATACCTTTCTGCCCCCACTTCCTGGGATTAAAGGCGTGAGTCACCATGCCTGGTTGTTTCCAGTGTGGCTTTAAACTCACAGAGATCCGCATGGATCTCTATCTCCCAAGTGATAGGATTAAAGGTGTGTGCGCCACCATTTTCTGGCCTCTATATCTAGTGGCTGTTGTGTTCTCTGACCCCAGATAAGTTTGTTAGGGTCACACAATATTTTGGGGAACACAATACCACTAGAGTATAGTTAGTTCAGTTGTAGAGTGCTTGCTTGTACAAGACTTGTGTTCAATCCCCAGTGTTATATAAACAAACAAAGGACAAAAAGAAGCATGAGCTACCTCAAGGACAGTCCCTGATCTCTCCTCACCTTCCTCAAGTCCCTCTAACCATCCTGTGCTGACTGAAGTAGAAGTGAATGTGAGGATGTGGGGAAATGTAATTGGTCAAAAACACTTGCAGTTTCTATGACGCCAGAGCCCCTTCTTTCTGAGATGGTGGTGAAGGTCAGAGAGGGATGGGAGGGAGTGCTGTAGAGTGAAGGTTTACTCACACATCATAGGGTTCCTTCCAAGGGTCTGTCCACCTGCTGCATTGTTCTGTCTCTGTAATTACATACAAGCAGCCAGCTTAGCTTTTCCTACACTGTAAGCTTTTTCTCCTTTAAAAGAAATTATGGGTATAAATAGTACATTCAGGATAGTCTGGGGTTTCCTTATTGTCTAGGTTATTGATAATTTGGAAATTAAAAGAAAAATAAAGGACTATTTCTTTTTACCCTGACAGTAGAAACCTGAGACTCAAGCTGTAGTGAAATTAAACAAACAACCAAAAAACAAAACAAAACAAAAACAAAAATCAAGACACAGAACTTTTTGTTTGTTTATTTATTAAGGCAGGGTTTCTCTTTGTAGCCCTGACTGTCCTGGAACTCTCCCTGTAGACCAGGTTAGCTCAGACTCAGAGATCTGCCTGCCTCTGCCTCTGCCTCTACCTCCCAAGTGCTATGATTGAAGGTGTGAGCCAACCATAACCAGAATTTATTTTCACACAGTTTCAGAATCTACATCATGATACTGGAGCTACTTAAAACATGCCCTTGAGATTTTTTCTAGTTTGTCTTTTAAGGAAGGGAATTAGCACACAAGGCAGAGGTAGCATGGAAACAGACACTCAGGAGCAAAAGCTACTGTCACAAACTGAAGTTCAAAGACTAGAGGGCAGCAACTTTGGGGTGCTTATCAGTTCAGAAAATGATTTTGAAGGGGATGTGTGTGTGTGTACAGCATTTACAGTTTTGTTGTGCTGACATTCTTAAGTCTTAGAGAGCCAGTGACAGAGGTCTTATTTGCTTTAGGAACACTTAATGTGTAGATAAAACGGAATCAAGGATTTGGATAAAAGTTTCAGGCATTTATTTACATATTTCCAATCACAGATTCAGTTAATTATCTCTAGTTTTCGTCCCCAAGTAACAAACATCCTGATAGTTGAGATGGCCTTTCAGTTTCCTTGGATGTCGGCATTGTTCAGGTGCCTGAGACTGCTTAGCATTTCTATGACACTTTAAAGACCGCTTTCAGACTTTGGGTGGCTAACAAGCTGTGGTCTGAGATTCGGACAAAACTAAGGCTCTTAATCTGATCAAAACTGGTGGTGCTCAAAGTCTCCATGCCTTTTAATACGATGAGCTAATGCTAAGAAATTGCAGCTCCTTGCTATTATACGTGGACTGTAACCTTCGTAGACTTTATTCTCTTGATCAAATTCAGAGGGCGATAGGAACAAATTTAAAGGAGCTTTATTTTTGTCTGCAAGTGTTTCTCCTCACTCCTGCTCTGAGCACATATTAGGTGCAAATACAGCTTTATAGAAAACTGCTGGCTTACATTAGTTACAAATCACAGTATCCCCTTAGGGATATGTCCTGTATGAGACACACAGGCCAGTGCTAACTCTAGATGTTGCTTTATGGATGGATGTCTTCCTTCCAGCTTGGGATTTTTAATATTCTTTACCATGAAGTGTTGGTAACAGTGCCCCATATTCTTGAATAGACTTAGTTCTCTGACCCTCAGATAAGTTAAGTGAAGTTAGCGTCTAGTAAATCCCTGACACCCTCCCATTAGCTTCTTTGATACCTTAATCTGTGCTCAATCCATTCGTACCAGCTGTCTTTAGTACTTCTAGCCATACACACCTTTATTTTTGAAAGTGGGTTCTCTGCTTCTAGTCTCTGAAAAACTATCTTACTTTATCCATCATCAGATTCATAAAGAAAGTACCATTCTCTGTCTCATTTACCGTAAGAGCTTTAGGATAGATTCAAGAGAGTATTATGATTCAGTTGAACCATGAATAATCATAACTTAATAGGAAAATGGCTGAAAAATAGCTTACTTGGGAATCAGCAAAACAAGTCCTAATTGAAACAAATCAAATGCTGGATAGACCAATAAACCACCTCCTCCCACCTCTTCAAAGATATTCTCTTTTGATAGGACAGTAGGTTTAAAGAGATTAAGCTTACTGCTCACAAGAAACCAGCATTTATATTTACCTTTTTTTGTTCTATTATTTGGGTAGTGTGGGTAGTTGTTTTGTTATTATTTTTTTAAATCCTCATATTCTTAGTGTTGAAATGGAGGCTTTCTCTCTGGGTCCTCCAAATACTACAATATAACAGTGATACAGTTGCTGCAAAATAGGCAAGCAGACACAGTTCTGGTGTGGATGCAGGCGTGCAGGTAGCTCTTAGCTATTAAAGACACTTTCTTTTCTTTTTCTTTCTTTCTTCTCCTTCTTTTTTTTTAATCTTGGCTTTTCCTCCCCTTTCAAAAAGAGAACTTAAGTAAAAATTGGAAGATGCTGCAGCTGTTAAAGGCTCTCTGAAGCCCATTGAACAATAACAGAGCTGATGAATAATGCAGACAAGATAATGACCAGCAGACAAATGATCCCCAAAGGCTCCCCGCTGGGCAGAGGGTGTGCTCATTCAGACGCTGCATTTATTACTTTGTGGTGACCTCCAATTTATTGGAAATACCTGAGACATTTATAAACGGAGACTTCTCCAACCAAAACCAACTTGCTCATCATTTCTACCTTCTGGATACTGCACATCAAAGCAGTGAACCCCAAAAGAGTCTCTTTAAAAATGAAATGGAAAATCATCCAAGAAAGCAACCATACGTGTTAACTGAGGTACAAATGTGGTACCCTAGATTGCAGGAAAGCATTTAAGACAAAAGGCTTTCTTGCATGCTGGAAATTGCCATAAAGTTAAAATAAACCCTAAGGGAGCAGATTTGACAAAGAACTTTAAGAGCACAATCTAGTCCCAAACCAAATAGGGCTGGTTCCTAACTGAAGCTCAAGTGTGGGAGATACACGGCTCTTAGATTGTAAATCCCTCTGGAGGCTGGGGATATAGCTCAGTTATGGGATGCTTGCCTATGATTTGTGAAATACTGAGTTCCAGTTCTGGCAGTGGGGAGGTAGAAGCAGAAGGATCAAAAGTTCAGGATATGTTTTTGGCTGCATAATGAGTTCGAAACCAGCCTGGGTTATGTGAGAGTTTGCCCTTGAGTTAAAATGAGAATTAATTTAAGGTTGGTTTTGGTGGTTTTCTCCTAATGGACAGAGTCTTGCGATGTGGCTCATTGTGGCCTCCGATTTGTAATCTGGCTTCAGATGTTGAGATGACATGTTATCATATGGGACAGTTTTTGACAAAAAAAAAAAAACAAAAAAACCCCCACAAAATTCTTTGTAGCTAATTAAAATCCTATAAAATCTCACAGTCAAATTCAGTAAGAAGTTCACTTTGGGATTAAAGAAACTATTCCCTAAAGGAAGAAAGGTTCACATGAGTAAGAAGTTTAGGCCTCTAAACCATCTCACTTACCTCTAACATGATTTCTTTCATTTTTTTTAAAATCTTGAGCAAATGTTCAATTGTTGAGCAAAACAAAACCAACAGAATCCTAACTTTAAAGCTCAGTTACTATGACCTAGCTGCCAAGTCACCCGATGGAGCAGAGCTGAGCTGTCTGCTAAGTGTGCCTCAAATGGACAGTTGTTCCTTCAGTTAACAAACAGGTATCACATTGCCAGTGTCTGTGGAGCAATGGAGACAGGATAATCAAACAACTTAACTGATCATGAGGGCCTCATGGTATTTGGGCAGACAGGTAGCTAGACAAAGACATTAGTATTTTGTTGAGGGCACTCACGAGCTAGGCAAACACAGGTTCATTTATCTCCACTTTCTCTTAAGACTAAACAGAAGATGGGAGAAGAACTAACACAACTTTAAACTAAAAAGAGACTAGAAACCTAGCGTGACTTAGCACGCTAGAAAAGGCTGATGCCGAGCCCCTCTACACGCAAACCCAGTAGAGAACTCTGCATAAGACTGGGACTTTCAGTGTTTTCCTCATTGTTCCGTTGACCAATACAACTTATAAAAGAGAGCATTTAACTGGGGGCTCACTTACAGTTCGAATTGCTTGAGTCCATGATCATCAAGATGGGGAGGATAGGGGCAGGCAGTCATGACACTGGAGCAGGAGCTGAGAGTTTACATCCGATCCAAAAGTTTGAGGCATAAAGGGAGTGAGACTGGTCCTGCTGTGGGCTTTTGAAATGGCAAAGCCTACACCTTGGACACATCTCCTTCAACAAGGCCACACCTCCTAATCCTTCCTAAATAGTCCACCAACTAGGTTTCAAGCATTCAAATAAATGAGCCTATGAGGGCCATTCTGACTCCAAACCACCACAGTCAGTAACAGGATACTGTTACTGGATTGTTTACCTTCTTGTAGATGTGTAAATGTTTTTTGCATGTTGTGAAAACAAGCCCTTAGTCAATCACATGAGTCACGACTATGTTCTCCTACAGGAGGATCTGTCTTTTCATTTTCTTAACTGCATGTTTTGAAAAGTAGAAGAAAAATTTAATATTGTTGTGGACTAGCTGGGTGGTGGTGGCACACGCCTTTAATCCCAGCACTTGAGAGGCTGAGGCAGGCAGATCTCTGTGAGTTTGAGGCCAGCCTATTCTACAAAGCGAGATCCAGGAAAGGCGCAAAGCTACACAGAGAAACCTTGTCTCGAAAAACCAAAAAAAAAAAAGAAAAAAAAAGAAAAAAAAAATTGTTGTAGACTAATTTATGCATACATTTTTTAGGGGGATCTTTCTGTAGATTACTGATATCTTTCTGTATCTCAAAGGTACATAAATTTGATCTTGTTTTCTGTGAGAAGTTTTTATTTCATTTCATTTTGTTAAAATTTACCCATTATAGTAGTCATCAGCCACATGGGATTCTTGAGCTTAAGTGCTGCATGTTCACACACACACACACACACACACACACACACACACAGGGAAGGTGGGGGAGGGGGAGAGAAATAAATAAACAACTATAATGAAAAATATCCTGAACTATAATGAAATAGCTTTTAATTTGTAGATTACACAGCATGTCAATCTATTTGCTGGCAGGACACACTCAACACTTGAATGTTCATTTCTTTGGGAAGTTTTGAGTCATTTTTCATGTTACTGATACATTTCTGTGAGTTTATATACATCTTTTCTCTTTTAAACGTGAGGAGAACACACTTATTGGTGAAATTATTAAGGCCACTCCACGTAGTTAAAAGGGAGGTTTATTTTGTGGGGTAACTTACAAATGAAGGGACAGGTTGCAGGGTCTGGCAAAGGTATGGCGCAGTCCTACGGTGTTCTCTGGAGAACTCTGCCAGGTCTACCTCCAGCATCCTGGGTCTTCAGCCTCCTCCCTCAGCCCCGCCTTGTGGGCATGACCATTACTGAAGCCTCAATGGGGGTTGGAACTTTCAGGCCAAGGCTGGGATGGCTACCCACTACACACACTCAATAACTCCTTTATAGTAACTTTTCAGTTTGCAGCCAAGCTAAGAACCAATTGTCTTTTTGAATGTGTGTGTGTGCACTGCAGTGCTCATGTGTGTGCAGAGGCCAGAGGTCAACATCGTCATCTTCCCCTGTTTCTCCCAGCTTTACTTTTCCAGAGAGGGTCTGTTACTGAACCTGCAGCTTTTCAGTTTAGCTAGGCTGGCTGGGTAGTGAGCTCACTCTCCCTCCAGGACCTGCCTGTCTCAGCCTCAGTGCTGGGATTACAGACATGAACTGCCA
The DNA here is from genome assembly GCF_903995425.1 of Onychomys torridus. Taxonomy (NCBI): domain Eukaryota; kingdom Metazoa; phylum Chordata; class Mammalia; order Rodentia; family Cricetidae; genus Onychomys; species Onychomys torridus. Next base: position 135,343,839 of record NC_050443.1, read on the forward strand.
GGCTAGGCAGTGGGTGCTGGCGATCTGAACTTGGTCCTCATGTTTGTGCAGCGAGCAGTTTTCCCACAGAGTCATCTCGCCACACCCATATTGTTTCTTTGGGCATTTTTAATACTATTGGAATTAAATTTGTCTATGTTTATGAAGAAATTGCCACTCAGTGGCTTGGGTAACAGTTCTAGAGAGTTGGGAGTTGGCCATAACCTACTGGCTTCTTCATTCAGAGATTCACAAGATTGTCATCAAGGATATCAGATGGACTATGTTTTCATCTATAGGTTCAACTGGGAAAGTACCTGATTTCAATCTCATGCAGGTGATAGTAGAATGTAGCTTGTGTGCCTGGGGGCCCCAGCATTTGCTAGCTAGCTGATCTCTTAAAGTGACGCTTAGGTTCTTGGTTCTTGCAATGTGACGGTTTGCTTCATTTTCCACTTTAATGTGCTACGATGGAGTCCTGTATAAAGTCATGGTCCAGAACGTGGGGTTCAGTATCTTTGTCACAGGCTGTTTACTAGAAGGAAGTCACAAATTCTGCCTACATGCCTGGCAGAGGATTGCACAAGAGCATGGACACAAAGGTGGACATCAGTAGGGGTTCCTATAGTTTGCCATATGGTGTGTAAAAACATTTTAAAAGATGAGACTTGATAAATTATGTTGTACAGGCATGGCATTTCACATGGTAGTTTTTCTACTCACATGTGTCTAGGAAATTTTTGAAAATTTAACAGTACTTTTTGACTAAAGAACACATAGTCCTGCTTTGCTCTATTTTTTAAAGACTTACTATCTTAATTCATGTGCATGTGTGGGTTGCCGGAGGAAGCAGGAAGAGAGCTTGGGGTCCCCTGGAACCATGTCTCTGGGCCCTATTTTGTTCCATTTTTGCCGCACATTTGACTTACTGTGCTGTGGCCCCATTTCAGCAGTTGTACATGGTCTTCATTTTATTTGCAGCGCCTACCTAGACAATGAATAATCAGTGACTAAATGACTTCCCCAAACATTTCCAGATTCTACAGTTATATCTTTTAAAGTTATGTCTTAGTTTTTTGTTTTTGTTTTTGTTTTTCCTGTCAGAACCTGCCACATGGCTCATACTTGATACTTCGGTGAGGTGCAAGATGAGCAGTGAGAAGTAACATTTATTCAGTGTTCACACTGTCCAAGGCACCAGTCTGAGTGCTGTATACATTAGTACCTTTTAGTTCTCATAGCCCTAAGAAGGTGCAGGTGAGATGGCTCAGCAGGTGAGGGCAGTGCCCACAAGCCTAAATCTGGACCCATGTGGTGGTGCAAGGAAAGAATTCACTTCTGAAAGCTGTCCTCTGACTTCCACTCACATGCCATAGCATGTGTGTGTGCGCACACACACACACACACACACACACACACACACACACACACACACAAGTAAACAAATAAAATATTATAATTTTTTCCAGAGAGGCTTAAAGCAACTTTATATTTAAGAGCTGTGAACGCTTCCCCAAATCCTATGTTAAGATTGAAGTCAGCAGGCCTGAGAAACAACCCTAGCACCAAATCTCTAACCACTGCATGATCAGAAACCACTTACTTTCTCCTCCATCTTGAGGTAACGCCAGCCTCAGCAAACCCTACCATTAATAGTAGCATGTCTTCTTTCCTTTGATTTCAAGGCGTTCAACAGGTCTTTGCCCTTTGCACAGAAGTAGCCTTTCCCATTTAAACCAGGAGTGATGATTTCACACAGCTCTTAAAATGTATTTATAAATAATCATGCATTCAGACATAATAAGTCGTTTAGGACTGTAATTAGTCATTGTCAAGTCCTGGCAAACAGCGGGATCCTAATTGGAAAGCAGTGTTTGTCCTACTTGTCCCTCAATGAAACTTTCTCGGCGAAGGGCAGCATGTGCTTCTTAATCTGTTTTCCTAACAGCTAGTAGCAAATCAGTGAAGATGAGGCTGGTGGGATGATGGATTAATATGCACACTGACAACTTATAACCGTGCAATTGCTTAGGGAATTACTATGCCACTATATCCAAGTAATTATATGTTTTAAGTGATTTATCTCAATTTGTTAACAATACATCCCTAAAATGGAAATAAAAAGAGAGAAATGCAAATAGCGTGTTATACCAACTTTATGTTGAACTTATTAAGAGGTTGCCCTTTTAATGAAGAATTTAATGAATTAAGAGGTTTGTTATGAATAAGCATTCTTACTTCTTGTTAAGTATTTGTCATGGCAGACCTGTCATAGTCATTCTAATTATGATTAATAACTTATCTAGAATTCTATTTTCATTCACATTTCAGTAGCAAATGTAATGTCTATTATATGATCAAGGTTCATGAAAACAGGATGATTTTTTTCCAATGACCTTTTATATTTTATTCATTTTATATTCATATTGAACAGATTTCTGTGAAATGAAAGCTAACCTTATGAATCTTATAATTTTTAAATTGCATCTTATCTTTGACATGCACAGTAACCCTTTGTATGGTTTAAAATCATAGCTGTGTACTCAAGACAAATGAAAAATCCTAACATTTTGATTACCCTCATATACGCCCAGAGACTCTGGTTGTAGGATGATTTTTAAATTGTAAAGATTATGTTTTCATGCTGTGGGCAGAGGTAGTTAATCCTCTAAAACCCTATCTGTCAAAATAGAAGACACAGGTGTGTGAAGTTAAGAATTCATGCATCAGAACCTGGAGTTGGAGCTTGGTCGCAGTCCACAGGTAAACTGTGGCAAACCCAAGGACTTGGCTGTTGGACTTATTTTGTAAAGTAGTCTAATGTGCAATCTGTACCACTCACTGTGTGTCTGTAGCTCTTCCTTTTTCTTTGTCTTCTCCATGCTCCATCTTTTATGCTTGCTCCTCCCTCTCAGTTTCTCTGTCCCTACTTCTTCCTCCCCAATTCGAGTCTTCCTTTCCCGCCTGATTTTATTCTCTTCTGAAGCTCCCCTTCCTTGCCACCATCTGGGAACATGGTTTCAGTGTTTCTATTGTCCTCTGCCCCTTCCCCTCTGTTTTTTAGTTCCTCCACCATTCTTTCCCTTCAGAAAGTTTGTGTTTTCAACTTGTGTGAAAGTCAGGCTATATAGGCCACCTTTCCACTTCATTTTGCAGCCAGAAGAGTCCTTGGTTATTAACGTTGTTGGGTGTTAAAAATCTCTGAAAGGAAACAAAAATAATAGTGTCAGTTTTTTCCTAGGTTTTATATTAGCCTGGTTAAGAGAAAATCTCCACAAGAGCTGAAGTGCTATATTAACCGGCTTTACCATGAAAATTAAGCCAATTAATTATTGACAATAATAACAATAAAACAATGGATTCAGACAACTAGATCATCTGTCAGAATGAGAAGTCCGCTCTCCTAAGGGCTGGATATCAACAAGGGGCAGCTTCTTTAGAAGGAAGAATCCCTCTGGTCCCCAGAGCCATAGAATCCTTCTCAATCTCTGGTGCTGATGAGGAACACTCCACACACAACATCATCAAAGCATTTACAGTAAGCCAGGTAGCTGGAGCCAAGTGTATGCAAATCAGAGAAATGAAGCCTCTCCTGAGGTCTTCCAAATCACTCAATTCTTGAAGCAATTAGCAGATAGTCTATTTCCCCTCAAACTAGATGCATTTACAATTTCTTCATCATTTGAAGCATGTCTTCACACATTTCAGGTTCTCCATTATAAGCAGACATAAGTACTATGCACTTAATGTTGAATCTGATGGAATAAAGTCAAACACTTGTGGTATGCAATATTCTAATGCTGTAAAGATCTGATGAGTTTTTCCTTAGAAAAAACAGACGACATTTTAATTACATTTTCTCAGAGGTATCTGGGGGAAGAAAGGTCGTGTGTTTAAGAGTGTTTAATGTACTTTAAAATTATATCTTCCAGCAGTCTCCAGTACTGATTTAATAGGTCTGATCTTTTGAGATGAATCCTATATCATATTTATGATGATGTCTTATCAAGAATGGAGCTAAATCTAATGAGAGGCAATTCTTTTGATGAGAGTGACAATTACATCACTTGAGCCAACACATTCATAGCTGTCTCACCCTATTGCCTAGTAGTTTGGATATACACTTAATGTCTTAATCTTAGCTGTTACAAAAAAGATAGAAGGAATGTAGATCTGCCCATAATCACACAAAACAAAGAGGAAATAGAAAACCAAAAGCTGGAATCATGTCAGAGTTCCTCACTAACCCATCATTTTCAATTTCTTGAAAAGAGCACCTCTTTCCTCTAAATCAATGGTTCTCAACCTTCCTAATATCAAGACTCGTTCATATAGTTCCTCATATGTGGTGATCCCCAACCATAAAATTATTTTGTTTCTACTTCATACCTATAATTTTACTACTGTTATACATTGAAATGTAAATATGTGATATGTGACCCCCAAGGGGGTCATGACCCCAGCTTGAGAACCAACGTAATTCCAGTAAAAGAACTGAGCTAATAAAAAGGACCATAAACGATACAACAGGCAGTGAACTAAACTTATTTCCCCATTTTTATTCTTTTCTCTCCTCTCTTGCTATTTTTTCTTTTTCTTTTGTTTTGAAGAGAGGAGTGGTGGGGCCGAGCTATATGCCTCAGGCTGGCTTTGTACAAATGATTTTCCTGCCTCCTGCACCTGCATGCTGGGATTACAGGTACCACTCTAGCCATCTTCCCAATTTTGCTAATCCTTCTCATTCTTCTACGTAGTCTCTTATAAGAATCCTGAAATAGCTAAAGATGAGAAATGGCAAAGACCCACACAAATTGGCACTCATGCATAATTAGAGTGAATTATAGAAACTATTAACAAATGTCAGTCTTTGACAAATAAAATATGATGATGAGATAAAGAGACTCCAATTTGACTTTTAAGGATAACTCAGGTAAACACAGGTAATTACTTTTTAAGGAAAAAGTTTGTCAATGACTTTTTGTTTTTCTTTTTGGAATAAACATTAGAACATTAACTCTCTCATTTCAGGAATAAAATCTGACTTGCTGCTGTGTAGTCTTCATCATAGACTGTCTAATAATTTTAATAGTTTGGAAGTTACTCTTTGTGGTGGTTTGAAAGAAAATGGCCCCCAAAGGGAGAGGTACTATTGGGAGGTGTGGCTTTGTTCAAGTAGGTATGGCCTTGGTAGAGGAAGTATGTCATTGTGGGGGTGGGCTTTGAGGTCTCTTTTGCTCAAACTTTGCTCAGTGTGTCTCTCAGACCATTTCCTGTTGCCTACAAGATGTAGAACTCTCAACTACTTCTCCAGCACCATGTCTGCTTGTATGCTGCCATGTCCCACCATGATGAAATGGACTGAATCTCTGAACTGTAAGCAAACCACCCCAATTAAATGTTTTCCTTTATAAGAGTTGTTGTGGTCATGCTGTGGGATGTTCTGTATGTCAAATGTGTTGCTCTGATTGGTTAAAATAAATAAAGTGCTGATTGCAGTAGCCAGGCAGGAAGGATAGGGTGGGCGGGACAAGGAGGAGGAGAATTGTGGGAAGTGGAAGGCTGCCAGCTGCTGTGGATATCACTCTGTATAAATAAAGTGCTGATTGGCCAGTAGCCAGGCAGGAAGGATAGGGTAGGCGGGACAAGGAAGAAGAGGAGGCTGGGAACAGGAAGGCTGGGGAGAGACACTGCCAGCCGCCGCCATGAGAAACAACATGTAAAGACACTGGTAAGCCACAAGCCATGTGGCAAAGTATAGACTAACAGAAATGGGTTAATCTAAGATAGAAGAAGTAGATAACAAGAAGCCTGCCATGGCCATACAGTTTGTAAGCAATATAAGTTTCTGTGTGTTTACTTGTTTGGGTCTGAGCGACTGTGGGACTGGTGGGTAAGAGAGATTTGTCCTGACTGGGCCAGGCAGGAAAACTCTAACTACAGCCAGCCGCTGCCATGACAAGAAAGAGATAAGGTAATGGTAAGCCACAAGCCACGTGGCAAAGTATAGATTAATAGAAATGGGCTAAATATAAGAGTAAGAGCTAGACAATTGTAGGCCAGAGCTAATGGCCAAGCAGTTTAAATAGTATGAATGTCTGTGTGTTTATTTTATAAGTGGGTTGTTGGACTAACTGGGCTTGGTGGAGGCTGGAGAGAACTTCTCCAACTACATGGTCATGGTGTCTCTTCATAGCAATAGAAATCCCTAAGACATTCTTGTTGAGGAAAAGTAATGAGAAGCACATGTTTTAGCTAAGTTAACACAATGAAGGGTACCACTATGAGGAAATTAGACATTGGCCAATAAATAATTTTAGGACCACTGACCAGGCAAAACTAAGCAGAAACAAATATAAATCCTCACTCAATTTTTAATATAAACTCTAGATGAATGTATTGAATCACAACAAAAGTCTATTTGCCCTGCTCGTGGATAATTTGATTTAAAGATGGAGTTTCAAGCTATCCCTTAAAAACAATTCATATAAAAACCTTACAAGAGCTTTAGGAAATGTCACATAAAAGATTGCTGTGCCTTAACCAAATGAAAATTAGACTCTTCTCACCTGTCTGCATAGTTAGTATATAAAACATACTATAATATATGATATGATATGACACTATGTGATGTATAATATAATATATAATTATGTACAATATATACACAACATATTACAATTATATATAATACATAGTTACATACAATATATATTATATATAATATATATGCTAGTTCCATTCAATCCCTAACTTGTCATGGAAGCTCTAACATACTAAATGGCTATCTGCCATTATAAGGGATGTGGCTGCTTGCTTCAGATACTGAGGCTTTTTTAATGGAAGATTTTAGTTCCTTGTTATTTTCCTTAAAATATGCAGCAATATTTATATGCTATTTAATTTTATAAAATGGAGATCACCAGTGTTACCCACAGAGATGTTCAGATGTTAGCCTGTCATGAAGCTATATTCACAATCTAGTTCTCAAAGCATAGGCTAAGAAGGATTTTCTCTAGTTTGGAAATATTTTGAGGATGAATACTGAATAAGGGATCACAGAGAAACAAAAGCTTTATTAGCTGTTACTCCCCAAACAGGCCTGATGAACTTTGAAGAGTTCATAAAGATTCTAGAAAAGGGTGAACTGATAAATTTGATCACCTGATTGATACTGTATATAGCTTCTAACAAAAAAACCTCATAGAGTGAGAAAACAGCTTTACTTTGGGAAGGAGTTTTCCTTAGAACTTTTTTAAAAACATGAGAAAAAAAGACAGTGACACCAAGCCTGTCTTTGAAATTTTGTTACTGAAACAGTAATCTACTTGGAAGTCTCTCTCTCTCTCTCTTTCTCTCTCTCTCTCTCTCTCTCTCTCTCTCTCTCTCTCTCTCTCTCTCTCTCTCAGGCTGTCCGTAAACTCAGTCTTCCTGCCTCAATTTCTAACTGCTAGGATTATACACATGACCACTAAACATAGATTATTTTCTTTAAAAAAAAATTTAATTGACAAGTCTTGTGCTCATCTTTTGTCGCTTTGCAATACCCATACTGGCTAATGTACAAAGAAAAGAGGGTTCTGATGGTCGGCAAGACCTAACAGCACATCTGAAACGGGACCTCAGGCTACATCACAGCATGATGGAGAAACAAATGGATGGAACTGATCATTTGAAGAAGAGATATTTGTGAGAACAGGGAAAAAGTGCCAGTAGAGAACAGACTCTGTTTGCCAACTCCACTCTCATGGGACGTGATTGACTCCTAAAAGACCTAACCCATGCTGCTGGACCAGCGTCAGACCTTGCAGGAGGCAGTCATGGTACAATCACTTTCCTTTAAGAAACACTTCTGAACAGTCTCACCATCTTTCAGTACTACAACACTGGGATCAAGGTCCAAAATGACAACTACATCTCCATGACAATGTATACAATAACTTGGCATATGTAGGCATTATATTATGGTCATCACAATTAAATTGACATGTTCATCTCCACCCATGGTGTACATTCGATCTTGTTCAGCTTATAAATAGAAATTTGTAGCCATTGTCCAATAGCTCCCCATTTAGACAAAGGCCAGTATATTTCTTTCCTAAACATTATTTGTTACCCATATAAGACTTAAATTTAGTTGATATCTTCTATTTCATCTGGCCACCCTGACTTGGCATGTAAGGGCACTCAAAACTGGTTGGTGCTGGCTAGGTGTGGTGACATAGACTTAATCCCAGCACTTGGAAGGCTTAAGCAGAAGGGTCATGAGTTTGAGGACAGTCTGGGCTAGATGTGGGAGACCCTGTCTTAAAGAAAAAAGTAAAATAAGAATTACTATTTGTGCTGGTTATTTTTTTTTTTATTTTTCAGTCAAATTGATATACACTAGAGTCGCTTGAGAAAAGGGAATATCAATTAAGAAAATGTACCCCACCAGACTGGCCTGTAGGCAATCCTGTGGGGTCATTTTCTTGATTGATAATTGATATAGGTGAACCCAGATCACTGTTGGTGATGCTGTCTCCTAAGCTGCTGGTCCTAGACACTATAAGAAAGCAGGCTGAGCAAGCCTTGAGTGAGCAAGCCAGTAAGCAGCATTCTTCCAAAGGCCTCTGCTTCAGTTCCTTCCTCCAAGTCCCTACCTTGCTTGAGTTCCTGCCCCGACTTCCCTCAGTGATGGAGGGGCATCTGAAAGATGTAAGATGAAATAAACCCTCTCCTCCCCACATTGCTTTTTGTCATGGTGCTTTATCATGGCAAAAGAAATCCTAAAACACTATTATTATCTTTATTTTTAGCATGAAGTTTATCAGTTAGGGATGTGTTAAATATGTCATGGTGTAAGCAAACCATGAAGCCTCAGGTATATTTAAGTAGACCTGTGTATTCTTCATGAAGACCTTCACAATGTATTAGTAAATGAATAAATGAAATATAGAAGTGGGTGTAGAAACAGGACAATTTTTATCTCTATTCCCCTCTCTCTCTTTTTCTTTTTGTGCTCATCATAGAGTTCTGACTGGATTAGAACTCATGATCTTACTGCCTCAGTCTCCTGAGTGGTGCAATTATGGGCTTTCACTACCATGCCCAAATCAATTTAAAAAAATAAAATGTATATGTTTACATAAGAAAATGTCTAGGCATTTCTTTGACTGTGTTGAAATTTTTACCATGCCCTGTATTTATTTTCTATTTTAATACCCATTAAAGAACACAAACCTTAGAATTTTCAAATAAAAAACTTAGTGCCAGATGTGGGATATATTTCCTCAAGTTGTTGGTTAGCAGTGACTCAGAAACCCCTAAAAGAGTACAAGATATTGCCTTTGCTTTTGCTGTCTACCAGTACTTGAGGGTAAGATCTAATTGCTGAAATGTCATACACTTTGGTCATAGGGCTTGGAGAAGTCAAGTGGTACTGATCAAGAAGCTTCTACCTGCTCCCAACCTCTCATAGCACTTAGAGGATGAAGCTGCTGCCCAGGGTGGGGGTGAGGTGGTGAGGAGTCATCAACAGTCTTGCCCAGCTGTGAACCCTGCGAGCTAAAGGAAAGGCTGACATGGGATAATCTGCCCTTGGTGCAACTAAGGCATGAATATTATCAGGTAGCCAACCACTTTCTGCTTAGATTTAAGGTGCTAAATGGACAGATTGTCAAACTACCCTCTAAATTTGTATCTTTATTCTCATATATTAGTGCAGTGCTTAGATCTCACCCTAGATATCTCTTTATGCAGTGGATGGTGCTTCATATAGATCCTCACAACTGATCAAAGTATAAAGAATAAGTATCTGTGGAATGGAGAGTTAATATAACCAAAATACCTTGTAAGTGTGTATGAACTTCTCAAACAATTAATAAAATTATGACATTAAAAAGTAATAATTTTGTAGTCATGGAGTCTTTTCTGTTTTTAAGCATTTATTTATCTATTTATTTTTAAGATGGCTTTATGCTATGTAGGACAAGATAACCTGAAATTCACTATTTAACCAGGCTGACCTCCAATTCTCACTCTTTCTGTTTTAGGCTCCCAATATTAGGAGTACAAGTATGTGTTACCACAAGGACTGTGCTTTTATTTTTTCAATTGATTGTTGATACAATAATTTCATATTTGCTTATGTTTTATAGACATAAAGGGCTGGAAAAACTTCCTTGTTTATGTTGTATCAATCTTATCATGTAGTGTGAAAGTTGTATGTGTGTATGTATGTATGTGAGTGTGTATGTGTGCAGGTGTGAGTGTGTGTGTTGCTTTACTAGGTAGCAAACTCATGGCCTTGTGAGTACAAGACAGGGGTCCTAATCCTGAGCTACAGTCATAGTCCTTTGATAGCATCATAATGATTTTGTGTCTATAATCCCAAAGGATATTGTTTAATAATTTTCTTTTTTGACAAGATAATACTAGGCTTCGTGAAATGAGTTAGCAAGTATTCTCTTGTATTTTTAAGGAAGATTGTGTAGAACTGTGAATTCCTTAAACATTTGGTAGAATTCTCAGTGAAACTATCTAGAAATTTCTTTGGGTGAGATATGTAAATTACAGACTCACTATTGTTAACAGTTACAGGACTTTTCTAAGTCTTTTTCAGAGTAATTGTTTCTTGATATCTTGTGTTTATCCAGAAATTGGTGTATTATGTACAAGTTATTAAACACATGTGTGTGGTTTTTTTCATTAACTCCTTGGAGTGTGTAGTGCTCTCCCTTCTTAATTTCTGAAAGTGGTGATTCTCCCCACTCATGTCCTCTCTCCCCTCTCCTTCCCATGACTTTAGAGGCTTGCTGATGTTACCAGTCTTCAAATAACTAGCATTTTGTCTCATTGATTATTACCTAGTTTTTCTCTCTTAAATTTCATTCATTTCTGGTCTTATTTTTAATATTTTTTCTTTATAGTCTGCTTTTTTCCTTGATTGCTAAGGCAAGATAGAAATACAGTTTAAAATTTTGTGACTTTTCCTTTTTTTTTTTTTTTTAAAAAAAGCTTTTATATTTAACACTAGAAAGTTCCAATTGTTGGTTTCCTAATGTCATAAAACATTAATATGCTGTATTTTTTATTTTTATGTATTTTTAAATTTCCCATGGATTATTTAGCAGTATGTGTTTTGGTTTCTAAGTGCCTGGAAAATTCTTATTTTTATATTATCAATTTCTAGTTTGTTCTGTTATGATCAGAGAAAATGTTCTGTAGTATTTTAATTCTTTTATGAGTGGATATCTGTGTTTGCTCTATGCCCTAGGATGTGATATACCTTAATATGTTTTTTATGACAATCAAAAAGATAGTATGTCTTGCTGGTGTTAACTGAAATAGTATAGAAAATTATTTGCCCATACTGGTTGATAGTGTTACTGAATTGTTCTCTATCATGGCTGATCTTTAGTCTAATTGTTGCTATTCATTATTGAGAGAGTTTTGTTGAGGTCAAGTAAATAATTATATATAATAAATCTATATAGCTTATGTTTACATATCCTACTAATATATAATCAATAAGTAGAAGGCTAAAAATCACAGACTTGTTTGTCAGTTGGCTCTATTCATTTTTTTGTTTATTTGCTTGTTTGTTTTGAAACAGAATTTTATTTTATTGACTAGGTTTATCTTAAATTCATGAGGTCTCATGATTATCCTGTCCTAGCATCTTAAGTAACTCAGATTACAGGAGTGAGTCACCAGATCAAAAAGCTCTATCAGAGTTTCTTTTGCATATTTTTGAGCTCTGTTGTTGGTGCATATGTACATTTAGGATCAGTCTTATCTTCTTAAAAGATGGACTTTTATCATTATATGATAGCCTTCCCTGACTCTGGTACTTTTTTTTTTCTTAAGTATAATATCTCTGATACCAATATAATCACATCTGTTTTACTTGATTAATATTTATACAATTTATCTTTTCCTGTGATTTAATTTTCAGCTTACTATGCCATTAGATTTGAAGTGAGTTTCTTGCATACAGTATGTAGTTGAATTATATTTTCTCTCCTTCTTCTTCCTCCTCCTCCTCCTCCTCATTCTTTTTTTTGTTTTTTGTTTTTATTTTTAGAGACAGGGCTTCTCCTTGTAGTTTTGGTGCCTATCCTGGATCTCGCTCTGTAGACCAGGCTGGCTTCAAACTCACAGAGAAGGCTTTCTTATTTCCACTGGGAATGAATAGGAGTTTGGGCTCCTCATGTGGTTTCCACAGACACCACTGTGGAATGTATTATTGCTGGATAGAAGTAGTGATTCTTCAACAGTCTTGTGACAGCACCACTCTCCAGTGTAAGGAAACAAAAAGGTCCCATTATTCCTGCAGTATGAGGTCCAGATCCAGGCTCCTAGCTTGGTCTGGGTGGACACAGCAGAGGGAGAGAGGAAAGGTCTTATTAGCAGCTATTGTGAGTGAAAGCTCCAGAACCTCCTCTGGTCTTCTTAGACAGCATCATGAATAACACAAATTGCTAAATGGTCTTATTAACAAAAAACAAAAACAACAACAGCAACAACAACAACAACAAAACCCAGAGCCAGGTGTTGGGGTGAAAGCTGGAAGATCAGAGAAGTAGAACAAGCCACAGCCAACCTCACCTCACCAATTCCTCAGCCGATCCTGTTTCCATGAATCCTCAGACTGAAAGCCTCTAAGTCCTCACCCCTGAGGGTCTCAGTTGAACTGCTTTGTTCCTGACTCCTCATGCCTTGTATACCATTCTCCACCCACCCATGTCACTTCCTGGGATTAAAGGTATGTGTGATTTCCAAGCAAAGGCATGAGACCTCAAGTGCTGGGATTAAAGGTGTGTACCATTACTGCCTGACTCTGTTTCCACTGTGGCCTTGAACTCACAGAAATCCAGACAGATCTTTACCCCCCAAGTAATAGGATTAAGGGTGTGTGCCACCACTGTCTGGCCTCTATGTCTAATCTAGTGACTGGCTTTGTCCTTTGATGCCTGGATGAGTTTATTAGAGTACACAACAAAAAGAGGGAAATGTGGTGATGTATTGTGTACCCCAATAAAGCTTACCTGGGGATCAGAGGACAAAGCCAGCCACTATATTAAACACAGAGGTCAGGCAGTGGTAGCACATGCCTTTAATCTTAGCACTAGGAAGTAAGTGAGATGGCAGGGCATAGAAAGGTATATAAGGTATGAGTAAACATGAAGTCTCTCTCTTGAGGCTAAAGATTTCATAGAGGTAAGAACATGGCTGGCTTGTTCTATTTCTCTGATCTTTCTTCCCAATATCTGGCTCCAGGTTTTTTTTTTTTTAATTAAAGATTTAAGATTCATGTTACATATTACAATCATGGTGAGGTATTAAAGTACTTGGTTATAGCCTTTTAAGGATAGAAATAGAGAGTTCCCATTCAGTCTTTGAGAGTGAGGTTGTGATGGACCATAGTTTTGTTTTTTGTGCTTAATTGGAGAAGAGTGGCTTTCAACATTTCCCCCTCTGTTTTCTTAGGCTGCCCATGTACCACTCTGGCTAGAGAGGCAGGTTTTTCCTTCTGCCTGTTGGTGTTTCTGGGTCATAGCCTCTTCTTCAGCTCTGACTCTGCAATGTGTATGGCAGAAAAAAATTCAAGAAATTCATCCCAGGTCATTCTTTTGGTCTCAAGAACCCTAGGCAGTCTGTCTACCTTCCACTCCCTGCTTTCAGAGTCACATTGTCTTTATTTAACATATAACATCCAGGAGTTTTAGCTGTGCTTGGCAGGATGGACATAGAGTAGTATTTTTACTCAACGTCCTGGAAGTTGAGCTTCTCTGGTGGTGTATTTTATCATAAATTTCCCGAAATCTATTGAAATAATCTTTCTTTTGTGAGTTTTTGATGTATTGATTTGAATTGATATACTATTGCTCAATGCATATGCTAAAATAAGAGGTAAAATAAGTCAATAAAAATGGATAAAATAAAGGATAAAATATTCTAAAATAAAATTTAAAATGTGTATATAATAATAGAAATATTTATAAGCAAATTATACAAAATTCTTTTAAAGAAGCCACAAGTATATATCCTAATTAATCTTTGCTGTACCTATTGCCTCAAAGCCATGTGCACTGAAAAGTATAATTGTCAAGTCATATACAAAACACTTTTTTCCAGTTCTTCATGTTCAATGACATAACCAGGTTCTGTCTTCTGCAATAGATAGTGATCAATTACCTTGATATTATCCTGTGATGTTTGGAGGTGGTCTCTGGGGCCCTTTTGGCCAGTGATTCAACAAGATGTAACCCATTCCTGGTATTGGAAATTTTACTTGGTGGTATAAGATTTCTAGTTGGGATGTTGTCTCCTTTATTATATAGTGACCCCGTCTAAATTCCTCTCACATATGTATATATTTAGGAAGCTTCTACGGTAGTAGGTTTCCATATGTTTTTTTCAAATACCTTTGAGTGTTGTTGTCCCTCCCCATATTCCCTCTTTTACCTTCCTCCCTCACCCTCTCCCTATTTAATCCTTCTATTCTAATTTCCCTCTTATCACTTCTTAACACTATATTCTAATTCTTCTTCCTTAGGAGATCCTCTCCTCCCCACTGGTCCCTGCTAGTTATCTAACCTCTGTGTTTATGCAGATTAACACGTACATATCTAAAGCTTAATAGCTAAGGTTTCATATATAATAGAAAACATTAACACATATTTTTAAAAAGATTGTTTATTGTTGGATTTTCTTATACCGTGATGTTCATTTTCTGTGTCCTTATTTCTCTGTGAACTGAAAATTGAGTTTAGAAGAACAGCATCCAGCATATTCTACTTCTTGGTTCATCGCTGCTTCTATAAAGTCATTACTAAAATGGCAGTCTGAAGTGGTCCATGGTGGCATGTATTTGTAACCCTAGCTCTCAGAAGGCTAAGGCTGGAAGATTGTGAGTACAGCCAGCTTGAGCTGTATACAAGAACCTCTCTTAAACAGAAATATAAAGTACATGTGAAATGGTGGTCAGATCCTTGTAGCTGCTCTAGGCAAAAGTACTGCAGTAGGTCTTAATTCCTCTCTTTCTGCCTGCTCATCTCTTTAGCTGTGCATTGGAATACCGGTTCTCCCTTTCTTTGCCTGCCCTGTGTGCTAATCACTGCCCATCTCTTCCACAAGAAATGTCTCCCACACTCGCTATCCCTTCGTCCTTTCTTTGCTTTATCTTTGCTGTTGTTGTTGTTGTTACTTTAATGATCTCTGTCTGAGTTCTAGTCTGTTTGTATAAACCAGGGCAGGAAAGGAGTTATGTTTTGCTCGCTGTTTTATCCCTACACCCCCAAACCAATATCTGACATCCTGTAGGGGCTCAGGAAATGCTACTGAATGAATAGATGAAAGGGATGGAGAACATGGTGTGCAGATGGCTTTGGTGAAGATGACATTGTTTCTACACTTTTTGTTTTAATTTGTGATATGTATTTCCTGTTTTGTTTCAAGTGGATGCTGTGAAGCAAAAATGTAAACTTTAAGATATAAATTGAATTCCCTATCTAGAGAGCTAGACTGCAATGTTTGTACCATCTACCAAAATGAAGCCCCACCTTGATGTGCCATGTATTCTGTAGTTATGGTATACATTATGAACAGTATGCTAATGAGGAGCAGGGCTGAGGATGCATAGAAGGTTTAATTGCAAGTCATCACTGCAGTTGAGTCCAACCTTTCTGCATAGAGCCATTTATCAAGAGTGACAGCCAAGAGACGCAGCAGATCCTTCTAGGATCATTCTCCCCTCTGCTTGTTTCACCCTGTCATTCCGTTTACAGTCCTCTTTGTTAGCTACAAGCGTTCCCAGAGGATATATTTATCACCAAAGGAAAAGCTGGAATGACATCAGCAGCAGCATTTACAACTCTGTGCTGTGATCCAATAAATGATGTGTGTGCAGCACATAGACACATTGAAACCTCTCCTAGTGCCACCAAGAGCCAGCAGGGTTATCAAGCCCTGGCCTTACCTGGGAACTAGGTAGACATGCAGAATCTTGAGCCTCACATCAGGCCTGTACTTTGAATAAGCATGGCGTTTTTAGTAGTTTGGGTGGATACTGAAATTTGAAAAGCACAGGTCTCCAGAAGATATGAGTGATGCCCTCAGCATGACTATTTTGGTTTTGAGACTGGGTCTCACTATGTAGCTTTGGTTAGCCTGGAACTTGTTATATGGATTGGGCTGATATTGAAATCACAGAGATCCACCTGCTTCTGTACCTGAGTGCTGGGATTAAAAAGTGTGCTGTCACTGAGAATGAAGCCAAAAAATTATCAAATCAGTTTTGATGATTTTTTGCAAATTGCTAATTTCAACCTGTCTTTGGAACTCTGCCTCTGATGAATGTTCATCACTCAATCTGGTTAACGCTACAGAAGACAGAAATGGAGAGTGTGTTTGCATTGTGCTAGCCAGAAGTACAGTTGATGGTAACCCCCCCAGCTTTGACTTACTTCTTAACTATGCACTAATGTCTCTGGACATTTGTGTTTGAACATGTTGAACAAAGGAAAAAATACATTTTTGAATGGGTAACAAGTTGTGAGGATTTGAAAAAAGAACACCAAATAGTTCTTTAAAAAAAAAATCTAAAAAGCATGCACAAAAAAGTAGACATTATCTAAGAGAATTCTATACCCCTTCCCTAGAATCCTGGCAGTCTGTGGAGGATGGACCAGGCAGCATTGAGTGAATGTCTTTCTTTAAACAAAGAGTCATTAAGAGGATGTTGCTTCTAGCAGATCTAGATAATCGTAGAGACGTGCACTTTAAGACTCACTGTTTTTCTCTGTAGGTTCATTACTAGACACACTGGAAGAGCTGAAGGCTTCAAAAGCTTATCATTTCTTTGCAAACTTGACATCATATGGCTGTTAATACAAGCTATTAAGTGTAATAGAGATACGGGGTTTTTTTTTTTTAAAGAGTCAATAACCAGCTCTACTTGGGAAGCTGAAATTCAGTTTATAGAGAACTCAATTTGGGAAGCCACTGTGCTCTCATTCCAGAAATCTACAAGTTGTAAAATGGGATTCTGTATGTGTACTAAGTCTCCAGGGGCTAAGCTGTAGGTATGGTCAACACAGAGGTTCATCATGTGAGTTCTCTATATGAACTGTATTGGGTCATATTTTATCAGCAATCATTTAATTAACAATTGGAGCACTCTAGGAGGTTCATAGCTTATTGCCATTGTTTAATATTTGTTTTATGATCAGCAAAGAAAGGGTTGTGAAAACCAGCAATTTTTCTCTTGGGGAATAGACAAAATCAGAGCCATCAGCCCTAAGCATACATAAAACAGCATCTAAATCACATTTATCTCCCACCAGAGGACAAGAAATAGTGACTATGTCTAGTGACTATGTCTCTAGAATTAAAAATTAATAGCCATAAAAGGGGACTATAAAGGAGGTGAAAAGGATGTAGGTTTTTATAACAATATACAGGGGCACCTAGGGGGCCATTTATTGGCACATTGAGGTTGGAGATGGTCCACTCCATTTTATGGTTTTTAGATGAAAAAGGCTTGTTTACAAAAAACAAAACAAAACAAAACAAAACAAAAAACCACTTGAATTGAGTGAACTTTCTTTTGAAATTAAAAGTATTTAACTTGAATTTCTAGGTCATGTCACAGTGAAATGCGTCCAGACTATTGTAAATGTTCTTTATTCTATAATGCTTGAATAAAATTTTGCTGTAACAATATCACATCCTGTTTCAGGTCTATGGTTTTGTGAAATCAAATACTGACTCTTTGATAAAGAGTGATTCAGAGATGTTGAGTTCTAAACATCAAGATGTTTGAGAAATACAACAGTCAATTTGTTTCTCCTACATTTTTTATGTTTGAATAACTTGACATACATATCTGAAGAAGTTCTTTTCATGGCATGGTGATTGTAAGTCTGTGATAATGGCAATTGGATTACCAAGGCAGGAGGATTTTGAGATACAGGCCAGGGACATATGCTGAAACTCTGTCTCAAAAACACTGAAAAACTAGCTTGGAGTCTAAACTGGAGTTCCAACCAGAACTTCTTATCACTGTATTGTTCAACCCTTGTCAGAGAAGTTTCTTCTTTCAGTAGATGGTAATAAACACATAGCCCTATAACTAGATGCATGCAGAGACTGGAGTACTCAGTCCTAAATGGGATATCTCCATTATGCTTCTCCCTTCAAGGTTCAGGGATCTATGTGGAAGATGGTAAGAGATGATGGATGACTCCCAAAAAACATCTTTTCACAGACACAACAGGGCAGATGCACATACAAATTCAGAGACTGTGACAGCATGTATGAGACCCACCTAAGCTCAAGCCAGACAAAATCCCAGCACAGAAGAAGGGAAGTGGCCACAAAGTCCCACCTTTAACCAAGAAGCTATTTGCAATTGGTAGCTTCTGGGAGAGGGAAAACTTCCAGTTTTCTCCAATGGAATGACACTGTATATATCAACTAGGCTCCATAGCAGGTCCCATGCCGAGGAGTAATTGGTCAGCAAAAATTTGACTTTGTGTTTGTGTGTGTGTGTGTGTGTGTGTGTGTGTGTGTGTGTGTGTGTGTGTTATTTCATTTTAAGAGAGAGAAAGGACATGAAGTTGAGAAGGTATAATGAAGTGGGAAGGATCTAGGAAGAGTTGGGGAAGAGGAAAGAATATGATCAAAATATATTGCATGAAATTCTCAAAGGATAAATAAAAACACTGAAAACAAAACAATAAATACTTCTATAAATAAGAGATTCTGAAAGATATAAAAACAAGATTGACTCTAAAGGGGAAACCCCTCTTATTTTAAAATAAAAGTAATATAATCATAATGTTTTCCAACTCATAGTACATCAACGTACAGCATTGCATCCATCTCAAGGTGTTTTCATAATGCTACATGCTTTAAGAGAAAAGGGCAGCATGGTCATCACTTTTATTCAGCATAGCTCTGGAATGCACCGGCAGAGCATATAGGAAAAAGAAAGGAAGGAAGGGCATCTATATGGGAAGGAGACTGTCAAACTGCTTTGTTTATAGACATGGTTTTATATATGGAGCACCTTAAAGATTTCACATTAAGTGAATTAAGCAAGCCTCAGAAAGACTTACATTTTCTCTCACTTGTGGTTCCTAAATTTTATGTAGATGTATAAAGTCATACATGCGAACATGACATGAAAGCAGAAGTGAAGGGGGGCTGGAGAGATGGCTCAGTGGTTAATATCACTTGTTGCTCTTGCAGAGGACCTAGGTTCAGTTCCCAGCATCCACATGGAAGCTCACAACCATCTGTAACTCTAGTTCCACAGGAACCAATGCCCTCTTTTGTCCTGAGAAGGTACTGCATGCATATGGTACATGTACATGTATGTAGGCAACAGCCCTATACACACAAAATAAAGATAAATAAATCTTAAGAGAAAAGCAAATAACAATGAAACTACCTAAGGGACAAAAGGGACTGAAAGAAGGGTGAGTGAGAAAGAAACCATGGAGAGTCACAGGGTAATGTGTTCAGTCTACAATGTACATTTGTGTGAATGTCCTTACGCAATACAATAGCATCTATGATGAATACACACAGGGAGACTTATGTATTTATGCATATTTATAAAAAGGTAATATATACAGATGGTAGAATATTTTCAGTTGTAAATGGGAACAAAATCCTGCCACAGGTGACAACATGAATTGACCTAGGGGACATTATATTGTGAGGTAAGTCAGGCACAGAAAGACACATGCTGTACACACAGACTCCTTTGTGGATTTTTGAAAGTTGATCCTTTGGAAATAGAAATAGTAGTCACCTAAGACTGAGGAGAGACAAAGGAGACTAGGAGAAGTTGATCTTTATTGTACACGGCTGAGGTGGTATTGTGTTCCCCAAAATATTGTGCAACCTAATAAACTTATCTGGGGTCAGAGAACAGAAAAAGCCACTAGATATAGAGGCCAGAAAATGGTGGCACACATGCCTTTAATCCTAGCATTCCAGAGGCAGAGATCCACCTGGATTTCTATGAGTTCAAAGCCACACTGGAAACAGCCAGGCATGGTGACACACGCCTTTAATCCCAGGAACTGACGGCAGAAAGCAGAAAGGTATTTAAGGCGTGAGGATAAGGAACTAGATACTGGTTAAGCTTTCAGGCTTTTGAGCAGCAGTTCAGCTGAGATCCATTTGGATAAGGACACAGAGGCTTCCAGTCTGAGGAAACAGAATCAGCTGAGGAACTGGCAAGGTGAGGTAGCTGTGTCTTGTTCTGCTTCTCTGATCTTGCAGAGTTCACCCCAATATCAGGCTCTGAGTTTCTTTTTGTTAATAAGATTCTGTAAGATTCATGTAACACACAGTTACACTTAAGTGGGAGGAATACATTCTTGTGTTCCATGGCATGGTGGGATAAATAATAACAATATAAAGCATAATATATTGCAAAAGAGTTAAAATTATTCTGAACATATGTATCACAAAAATTGACAAAAAAGTTTCTCCTACATTTTAGAGGGAGTCTATGTATGCATGTGCATGTGTATGCTTGTGTGTGTATGTGTAAAGGCTAGAGAATGATCTTAGGTGTCATTACTCAGACTATATCCAACATTTTCATTTTTAAGACAGGATCTCTCACTGGCCTGAAACTCAGTAGACTAGGCTGGTAGGTCCATGAGCCTCAGGTACCTACCTAGCTCTGTCTCCCCATCACTGAGATTACAAGCAAGTCACACACCTAGTCACCCAGTTTTTCACATGGGCTTGGGGGTTCAGTGTCAGGTCTTCATGCTTTACATACTGAACTTCATCCTAAAGATCCTCTGGCTTTGTGACTTCCCACTGGCCCAATCTCTCCAGGTTCTACCATTTCCCAATAGCACCACTTTGGGGAAAATTTTAATATAAAGGTATTGGGAGGACATTCAACTTCCAAACTATAACAGATACATCATAGTTCATTCTTTCCACTTTTCTAGGTAACATTGTAATTGCAGTATTTTACTCTGTTAAAACATTTTCATACCAGTACTGGAGTGGTGGCTCAGTAGTTAAGAACACTGGCTGCTCTTCAAGAAGACTCGGGTTCAATTCCCAGCACCCACTTGGCAGCTCACAACTGTCTGTAACCCCAGTTCTAGTGGACCTAACACCCTCACACGGATATACATGCAGGCAAACACCAATGCACGTAAAATAAAAATTAAAAAATTTAAAAAGCATTCTAAAAATATTTTCATACCATAAATTCTCAACAATAAAAACTTATAATCACATTTAATAATAATCATTATTATTCTGGCTTGATTTCTGCTGAGAGCTTATTATCTCTATTCCCTCATCCTCTGAAGTTCTCCCAACCCCCAACAGGCACATAAATTTCCAAAGGACCAAAAGATCTTCATAGTCTTTTGGGTGCATGCCTGGCAGGCTGTATTGAGAATTGAGGGCAATAAGCAGGAGTATACTGCTGGACCACTTCTCAGGGCACTACAAATACCTACTTGTGGCACTTTTTTTATTTCTGTAGTATGCATGTTCCCAACCTAGCTAATTTCAAGCTACAATAGTAGTAACAATTGCCTTGGAAATGTCCTGAAAACTTAACTGGCTTTTAAGAGCTTGTATGAGCTGGTTCTTGAATAAGAGTAAAAGTAGAATCAATGTCTTTGGGATATTGTACAATTATGACATTCAACCATCCCATAAACACAGATATACACACTCTAAATAAATGGCTTGGATAGTCAAGGGCTACCAGAATACTCATCATTACTGGGGAGCTGGATAGGAAAGTGGAATCAGAGGTTGGATTTGATCTCATTTTCCTGGATGAGAATCTGAAGTTTTGCAGGGTGATTTGTGTTTGTATTTAATCCAGCAGAGTACTCCTCCTCCTACACCTGAAAGGATTTGGGACTTCAGAGAGCTTAACCACCCAGGGACCTTCAGTCTAATGGCCTATATATATTTGATTTCGAGGGAACCTGTAGTTAGTTTTCCTACCTGGCCCAGAGTCAGGACAAATCTCTCTCACCCACCAGGCCCATAGACGCTCAGACCCAACCAAGAAAGCACACAGAAACTTACATTGTTTAGAAACTGTATGGCTGTGGCAGGCATCTTGTTATCTACTTCTTCTATCTTAAATTAACCCATTTCTGTTAGTCTATACTTTGCCACATGGCTTGTGGCTTACCAGTGTCTTTACACGTTGCTTTTCATGGCGGCGGCTGGTGGTGTCTCTCCAGCCTTCTACTTCCCAGAATTCTCTTCTCTCTTGTCCCGCCTATACTTCCTGCCTGGCCACTGGCCAATCAGAACTTTATTTACACAGAGCGATATCCACAGCACTTCCCCTTTTCTTTTTTTTTTTTTTAAGGAAGGGTTTAACTTTTACATAGTACAATTACATAAAACAATTATCAAGCAAGAATTACAGTTACAATATTAAAGAAGATATCCTATCTATCTTATATTTATGAGTCTAAGGTTTTATATCTAACATATCTTTTATCATAACTGAGGAAATTATAACTATCTAGTCTTCAACCACATCAAAGACCTCAGAAGGATATAATATTACCTGAGAACCGGGAGAAGGATGCAAGCAACTTTTGGGAGTCTTGCAGGGTAGACAGAGACAGCTGGCAGCCTGGACAGTCACCTAATGTTCCTTTGTAAAGTTGGGCATTTGTCTTCAGCCCACAGGGCTAGAGTCTCTCGGTCACTTCTCTCAGTGTCCTGTAGAATGTCTGGCAGTTTCCTCTGTGAAGCAGGAACCTGAAGGACCATTTTGAAAGCAAAGTTCACTG
Source organism: Onychomys torridus (assembly GCF_903995425.1). NCBI lineage: Eukaryota > Metazoa > Chordata > Mammalia > Rodentia > Cricetidae > Onychomys > Onychomys torridus. The sequence goes on from NC_050443.1 coordinate 135,366,623, forward strand.
GTCACCTTTCTATGGGTCCTGCATGTCCAGGTGATCAAGCAGTCCAGGCAAGAACAGTTTCTTGCTCAAATGGCTATTTTGGCCAAGGTGAAGATAAACTCCATATGAAGTGTCTTCAATGCCCATCCTCCTCTCTGAAGTAAATCGGGGCTGCCAGGAGCAGACATGTCTCACTGTCCAGAAAGTCTAAATTTTAAAAGTATTTTAAATGCCATATTCTGTAGGTCTTTGAAGTATTTGAAGATTACCTATCTATCTGAAATATGTCTATGTATATCTAGAAGACTTAACTAACATGGCTACAAGTATGATTATCATAGATGACTAATTATTAATCTATTTTTAATTATCCATTTCAATTTAAAATGAGCTATAAACATAATACCTTAAACACAATTAGAAATATACACATAGTATAACAAAATTAACTTTAAGTTTGTATCAATAGACTAAAATCTATACCAATGTAAAACATTTTAAACAAGTTGTTGCTCTTTAGAAGTAAGTTCCTTAATCTACCCTTTCATCCTATTATATCTGTATCATATCCCCTTTTCTTCTTTAGAAAGAGATCTCATTTATAATCAACCTGTTTAAAATAAAATATTGGTTTTTCTCTGTCCCACACCAGAGGGCTCTTCTGATTTGGGACACAAGAATCTAACCTTTTCTTTTAGCAATATGTCTGGGTTTAGAGAAGGAGTGAGCCAATTCTATCTCCAAAGCCAGCTTGATAATTTTGGGAATGTGGGCGTTGTTTCTCTTACTACTTCCTGCTGGAGGGGGGCGCTGTATCTTATGGGGATACAAAGAAAATTTTAGGATTATAGAGTAGTCCATTAGGGTGAACCTCTGAGCCAGTTGCCTTGAAATCATTCTGGATGTCGGATCATCTGGGCCATGGTGTCATCGGAGACCTTTCAGGTGGCCTTGGCTGATCAAACCTGATATATCTTAATCTGGAACAAATCCACAGCCTCTGGCTTTCTGTGGAAACAAAAGGAGAGACTCTTTTCCAAAGCAACATATCCTTATATCCAAATTTCAAAGTCAAGGTACCTTTAAAATTTACATTTTTGTTTAACTCAACAGCTTTTATGATCAAATCCTTTTCTGTGGTTAAAAATCCCAAAGACAACATAAACCAGATTCTCTGTGTAATATCCATCTTTGTAAGACTGAAATGCTGTTGTGGCTGCTGGCTCCACCCACCTCAGCTTTCCCAACATGGCGGTGGTACAGTTTACCACCAGCTCTGGGTCTGGAGCCATGTGTACCATCAACTATCAGAAGCAGTTCTATCAAAGCAGTGCATAGCCCAGAAACTTTTTTTCTTTTTTTACACTAGCAAAGGCTAAATCTACCACGCAGCAGAGTAAAGTGTCGCTTGTAGACTCCTCATTCCCGCCACACTGCAGGTCAGACGCACATGCCAGAAACCCGCCATAAAAGCTCAAAACGGCAGGCTGCCGCTAACTGGAGAGAGACAATTAGGAAGCTGTTTTTAGCTCCGTCTTAGAATCTTTTTTTCTCAGGTTTTAGGTGGAAACTCTTGTCAACACGTTGGACGCCATTTGTAGTTAGAGTTTTCCTACCTGGCCCAGAGTCAGGACAAATCTCTCTCACCCACCAGGCCCATAGACGCTCAGACCCAACCAAGAAAGCACACAGAAACATTGTTTAGAAACTGTATGGCTGTGGCAGGTTTCTTGTTATCTACTTCTTCTATCTTAAATTAACCCATTTCTGTTAGTCTATACTTTGCCACATGGCTTGTGGCTTACTGGTGTCTTTACACGTTGCTTTTCATGGCGGCGGCTGGTGGTGTCTCTCCAGCCTTCTACTTCCCAGAATTCTCTTCTCTCTTGTCCCGCCTATACTTCCTGCCTGGCCACTGGCCAATCAGAACTTTATTTACACAGAGCAATATCCACAGCACTAAGCAGCCAGGCTAGGGTGTGGTCCTACCCACCACTTACCCATCATTGTCCATGCTTCAGTCTCAGCCAATAAGTTGGTCTGAAAAATGTTAGAATGGTATGAAATCTCTTTCAGGGAGACACATTTTTCCTCTGGTTGTCTTTTCCTTCTCTCAGCATGAGATTCCTGGGGAAATTCTCATTTCATTGAGGTCCATTGTTTCAGTAGTCCGATAATCACACTGATAGACACAATGTCTCTTTATAATGCTGGTATTTTAAAGAATCAATCGGGTAAGGAGTTAGATTGACCTGTGAGCATGTCTGTGGGGGTTAATTGAGGTTTGAAGACCTGTCCACTGTGGTTAGCACCATTCCCTAGGCAGGAAATCTGTACTGTGTCAGAGTAGACAGTCTCAGCTCAGCTTATGTTCTGGTTGTTTTCCAGCCTAGTTCTTCCTACTGAACCAGAACAATTGAGGATCATAAAAGTTTCTGTTTTCAGAACCAAATCCAGGTGACATTTGATTCCACAGTTTGTCTTAACGTAAACGAGTTCTGTTCATTATAGTTTGGACAATTCACTTCATATTTTATGCATATTTAGGCATATTTTGTATTGGTTAAGAATCCCCAGGCAGGGCTGTGACAGCTCTACCACATGAGTGGATTGTCTTTACTTCATATTCTCACTTAGCTTCCCTTTACGTAATCCCTTAGTCCTGTACTGTCCTTCTTTATAAATCACATCCTTTTTGCTCTTTTGAGATTAAATTTCACTATGTAGGCCAGGGTATCCTCACACTCAAAATCCTTCTGCCTTTGCCTTCTGGGTGCTAGGCTTAGAAGTGTACGCTGCCATGCCTGACTGCTCACTTCAGAAATAGTATAAAAAGATAGTTAATGACTATTTCCAATTGCTTCTGGGCAGCTCTGTGAATATTTCTATACACGTACAACTCACATTGTAGGTAAATACTATCACATTACACATGATTTTAAAAATTCAACTATGTATCTCACATATTCATTTCCTACAAATATCTGCAGGCTTTTATCTATTGCTGCAATGATTGGAAAGCACAGATAAGGGGCCCTGGCAAAGCAGGGCAAGGTGGAGGAAGAAATATAACTAGGATGAATTTATACAAATAGGTTGCAAGATATTTTGAGGAGCTAAAAGAATCTAGAGAAGCCATTTTGCTTTCAAAATCCAATTTTTGATTTTTAAGATTTGTGGTTTAAAATTTCAAATTTGGTATTACTATTGGTGAACTCTACCACAGTTTGGATTGTAAATGTCCCCCCTAAAAGGTCACATGTTGAAGGAATGGTCTCCATGACTAGTGGTGATACTGAGAGACATGTAACCTTTAAGAGATGGGGCCCATTGGGAGTGTTTATGTCATTGGAAGTATGCTCTTGAAGAAGACTGTGAGACTTTGACTCCCCCTCCTTCTCTTTGTGTAGTGGGTAGCTGTTCCAGCTTTGACCTGGAAGTACTACCCCTAGTGAGGTGTCTGGTAACTGCCACGCCAACCTATGATGCGCCACTGGGCCCTTAAGACCTGAGATCCAGATGTGCCAGCCCTCTTGATTCCTGGTGATCCTGGATGCTGGAAGACAGACTGAGTCAGAGTTCTCCAGAGAACCCTGCTGGATTGCACCTCTCCCAGATCCTGTAACCAACCCCTTTACTGGCTGTTAGTTACTAAAAAAATAAATCTTTTTTTTAAACTATGTGGAGTTGCCTTCATAAATTCCCACAATATATGGCACACAACATGGGGCTCAAACCCACAACCCTGGGATTAAGAGTCCCATGCTCTACCAACTGAGCTAGCTGGGCTTTCTTAACACAAGCAACTCTGCTATGCTGCTCACTCACTGTCATAATGTGTCAAATCAGCAGCACCAAGAGATCGGGGGATGGAACCCTCCAAATCCAAGAGCCCTAAGAACCCTTTTGCCTAACGGGTTCATTATCTCAGACATTTTGTTACAGTGACAGAAAATTAGCATAAATGGCATCATGTCTGTAGGGTATCTCAGTGTTACAAGACCTTAAACCAACATGGGATCTAACTCATCTTTGTGGCCACATCATCTCTGAGGTATACGTGTTTGTTTAACAAGTCCTGTATAAGAAAACTTAAAATCTTCCCATTTGAGGACAAAGAATAGTGTTGTAGAGCTTATGTACTATTTATCTTTGCTGTTTATCTGCCCTGTTTATCTTTGCTGATCTGTGTACACACAGGCATATCAATGGGGAGAAATTCCTACAGGTCCAGCAGCCCCATTGTTTATTTCTGAGCTTTTTTTGACAATGTAAACAATTTCTGTAAGAATAAAAAGAGAAACCAGATTTTAGATGAGAAACTCAAATATTAATTACAGTGCTAGAGAGAAGATCCTGTCTCTTTCATTGCTCTAAAATTTATTTCCAAGGCTAATCTGGCAGGGAAAACAGACCACAAGGGAGATTTTCAGGCAGGTGTAGCTGAAGAATTCTAGAATCTTCCAGGGAGTCTGACTCAACATTCTTCCTTCCTTCCTTCCTTCCTTCCTTCCTTCCTTCCTTCCTTCCTTCCTTCCTTCCTTCCTTTCTTCCTTTTTTCCTTCCTTCCTTCCTTCCTCCCTCCCTCCCTCCCTCCCTCCCTCCCTTCTTTCCTTCCTTCCTTCCTTCCTTCCTTCCTTCCTTCCTTGCTTCCTTCCTTCCTTCCTTCCTTCCTTCCTTCCTTCCTTCCTTCCTTCCTTCCTTCCTCTCTCCCTCCCTCCTTCTTTCCTTCCTTAACAACAGAGCTGATGATAAATATTTTCTCTGTTTATGAGGATGTGACAGGGATTTAAACCCTGAGTGGTCACACAACCTCAGAGATCAACACCCCCTCACCTTATGAAGAGATTTTTAAAAAACCATCACTGAACAGGGTGTACTGAGCACAGCTGGGTGTGTGCTGAATTTTACTTTGCCGCTTCTGATAATGCAGATCCTGTCTAGTCTTCTAGAAGACAGAACAGATCTTTTCCTTGGAGAACACACCACACTTTAGCTAATATGGACACTCACGGCAGAGGGCAGAATTTGGCTTGGAGTAATTAGTTCATAATTAGTCAGCTAAGGGGGTGTGGGTATGAATGCACATGTGCAAATATGCTTGCTTTCAAACATTCACTGGGGTCTCTTGTGTGGGCAACATTATCCTCAGTGTGGAAATTATAAAAAAAAATGAACTCTAAGAATGGAGAAACAAAGCTCAGTAAAGCTCCCTCCCACACACACGCCCAGAAATTAAACCCATTTTCCATCCTTATTTCTGAAATCGGGTGTTCATGTTGGCACCCCTGTGATTTATGGAGAATTTGTTGTTTACACATATCAAAGGAGCCCAGCCTCCCCAGCTGCGTTGTGAGGATTGTTCCCTGAGATCATCACTGTCTTCAGCACATGCAGTTTACCTGATTAGTTACCATTAAAACTAATGTAAGACAAATCCGATCCTGTGAGAAGAGCCTGCAACTTTAATAATGCCCAAGGGAATACATCTGACCTCACACCTCCAACCCAGACATTGTCTACCCATACTTCACAACTTGTGAATTTCAATTATTTGTTCAGAGGGGCCATTCATAATTGCCTGGTGTAAGCCTGCCTTTAGGATGCAAAGCAGAAGACAATGAAAATGCTACCCAGGCGAATTAGGGCAGCAGCACTTACACATATAAATTAACTAGGCCTCTTTTCACAGCTCTCCCCTTTTCTTCTGAGAGGTTTCAGTCTGGTGACATCAAAGACAGGATTATGAAGGAAGATAAAAACTTGATCTAATGTTCATGTTTGAAGTCATGAAAGTCCTCCTCTCTGTAGCAAAATAACCCCTCTTCATAACACACACGCGCACACACAACACAAAACCAGGGTCCAGGTGCAAAGGGGTTGGGGGCCAGCTGGTGACAGGAGACTGTAAGAAGGCCTGGGCTTCCTGAGGTAGGAACAACTGAGGGGGAGAGCCCTGCAGTGCCTAATGTGCTAATAGATTGTTTGTAGGCTTGGACTGGTTTTATTCTGCAAATTAGCATTAAGTCTTTCTCTGGCCCCTGTGATGTGGGATGGGTCTTTAATGATATTTTAAGTAGGTTTCCTGCTGTATCTACAAAGACAACAGATTCTTCTGTAGTTCTGTGAGAGTGATCTGTAACTTCAACATCATTAACAAATATTTTACCTTATGATGTTATTTGTGAACCAAATTTTCTGTCTAGAAAAAAAAACTATACTACTTGTATCCATTCTGCACCAATGGGACATGGAGCGTATGGATTCACAATCAAGTGATAAGGATCTCTGATAACATTTTTGTGGATGGACCAGCAGGTGGCTACTGTAACACATTTTAAGGCATCATCACTTTGGGGGTTATGGAAGTTGTTTGGGATCACCACAACCCTTGGCCTTTTAATAATAATAATATAATAATAATAACATATGCGGCTGCACTTCCTGGCGTCACAGCAAGGAAGATTTATTTTTAAAACTCTGCAAGCTATCAGCCCATGACTTTTAAAAGTCTTGAGTCTTTTAAGCACTAAATCAGCATTCAAGTGGCTGGTTAATCTCCCAAGAGCCAAAATGAAGTGCCAGGGTCTAGATTATAACAGTCTATTAGAAAATTCCAATAGCATCAAACCTAGTAAGCTTTGGGGCAAAAACTACCTTTTTCTTTTTCTTTCTTCATGTTTTATAGACTCAAGCTAAAACAATAAAACTTTTTTTATTTAAAAAATTTTTTTTTTATTCTTCTCTCATATTTTACATCCTGACCACCGCCTCCCCTCCCTCTGTTCCTCTCAGTCCCCCCACCTCTCCTCTCCTTTAGATCCACTCCTGTTTCTCTTCAGAAAAGAGTAGGCTTTCCAGGGATATCAACCAAACATGGCATTATAAGTTACAAAAGGACTAGGCACATACCCTCAAATCAAGGCCGAGGCAACCCAGTAGCGGGGGGGAAAAGGGTCCGAAGAGAAAGCAAAGAGTCAGAGACACCTCCCGCTCCCACTGTTAGGAGTCCCACAAGAACACCAAGCTACACAACCACAACATATATGCAGAGGACCTACCTCAGACCCATATAGGCTCTGTCTGTGATTGTGGCTTCAGTCTCTGTGAGCCCCTCTGAGCCCACTTAGTTGATTCTGTGGGCCATGTAAAACAAAAGGTTTTGTGGTAAGTTGATAGTAGGTACTAAAGATTTTGTCTGACAAGCTGCATAGGTTTCACAGTTACACAAAGCTCTTGGGGCCTCTGGGTATGTAAGTGCTTCTTGTCATCCTGTGGTGTTGGAATTATTCCTCACCAATATCATTGGTGTGTGTTTAAAGATAGAAGGCAGCCATCCAATATGTTCCATTTTGAACAATGACCATCTCACAGATAAAGTCTTAGCCTCCTCATATTAATTCAAGTTTATAGAAAAAGTAAATAAAGGATGAGTCTTCATTTTGTGGTAGTTAGTATAGATCTCAATCTCATCTTTTTTTCTAAGACAGGAAGTGTAAGAAATCCAATGGTGTGGAAATCTAAGAAGCCCCACATGACTGCAACCTCTTGACACAACCCTCTGTCTTTTGTTTATACACATAACCTTAATTTGTTGGGTGTGATAAAAGCCAATCATCCATTTATAATGTTGAATCAAGTGTGTCCTTATTTCTACTTTCAAAGGCATTTAAAAAGTTAGCCCATCTAGTGTTTAAAAACTCATGCAGATAAGTTAGTCAGACTGTGAGCAGTTTGTTTTTCTGCATGGCTATCACACAATAGAAACTGGAAAAGTAATCTGTCTCTAAGAAATACTTGGCCAAAATATATGCTCATCCTGTGGCTTCTCACTACTCCAAGATTTCCAGTTTATAGGTCCAAACTCTTCTCTTTGGGATGGATCTGCTAAGTGGAACCAGACTTATATGATGTCTATTCCTTTTCTCACTCCTCTGCGCCTGCAAGCATAGTCTGAGGCTCATTCTGCCTGACTATTAAACATCCAATGGTCTCAGGTCAGAGCCTGGATTTCATCTGTAGTCCTGTTGGGAACCTAGCACTCATATTCTCACAAAATGGCCTCCAGGTCTGGCATTTGATCTTTGTCCATCAGTGGGACCAACAGGAGAAGATGTATCATGAGTTCTTTCCATCGTCCAAACAAGTGGAAAAGCTATAAAATGAAAACACTTAGACCAGAGTGATTTAGAGGGGCGCTTTAGACTTCCCAAATCACCAGAGCCAGAGATGTGAGCAGGGAGCATTCTTCTTGTCTAGGGCATTGCTGCTGCCACATTTCCTCCAAGAGTAAAGGCAGAACTCTTCATTTCTTGATGGGGTTCAGGGGTGATTTCTAAGACATGACAGGAGGGAGAAACTGATTCCTTAGAAGCTCCTAAAGGTCATTACAGCACAGGAGCACCAGGGTGCTCCTTACTCTTTAAGAGTAAAGAGATGTTACTCCTGAAGAGAGAAGATGTTGGGTGCAGGGTATTGGGGTCACTTGAAATGTTCCCAACCATGAAATTCTTGAAAACTCCTAGAATCTTGGTGAGAGTGCTAGGAACTTAGATTTCCATTGCTGGAACAGAACACCTGGGATACTCAACTTCAGGAGGGAAGATTTCTTTCTGGATTCCTGTCTCCCAGGAAATGTCACATTGTAGGGAGCCTCCATTCTAAGATGGTGCCTACTTCCTGACAGCTTTGCTGTAAACAACTCCATATTTGGCTGTGCTTGCTGGGCTTTGCACCTCGATGCTTGCGCATGCGCGTATATGGTAATTTGGTCTTATGTCCTCAGCCTATCCTGTGGCTCCCCGTGCTTGCATTCTGGCGGGATCCAATCACAGATTGACCCGTTCGCTTGGTTCCCTATATAAGCAGCTGCCTTTTGGTTCTTGGGGCCCCTCACCTCCCGCTCTCCCTCAATCAAGAGGCGCTCCAAAAAAGTGTGATCTGAGAAGAATCCTCGAATGGTGGTCGTTCTTCCTCGCTGGTCGAGGAGATCGCCGCATCACATACTGACCCAGACTCTATAATATGGGCGACTGGGGGACAACTTAGCTCCAAACTCTGGAAGTGCATTGACCAACTTTGTAATATGTGGTAAAAGGAGCTTTCATACTCTTACATTTTCAAGTTCTCAACCTATCAGAAGCTGAAGGCCACTGTCTTAGTTTACTTTCCTTCACTGTGATAAAGACCATGACCCAAAACAATGTGGGAAGTTATCATGTATGGAGTTCTTCAGAGCAGCAGTAGCCAAAGTCATTTTGGGCCACTCAGGAGAGGGTTTATTTAGCTTACACTTCCAGGTCACCATCTTTCACTGAGGGAAGCCAAGTCAGGAGCTCAAGCAGGAACCTGGAGGCAGGAAGTTGAGGGCATGGAGGAACACTGCTTACTAGATTGTTCCTCACATCTCTCTCAGCCTGCTTCCTTATACAACTCAGGACCACCTGCCCAGGGTGGCACACCCTCAGAGGGCTGAGCTCTCCTATAGCCGTCATTAATGAAGAAAATGCCCTCCCAGACTTGCCTATAGGCCAATCTGATAGGGATTTTCTCAGTTGAGATCCCACTTTCCAGATAACTTTGGCTTGGGTTGACAAAAGACTAAGCAGTGCTGCCATCCGCCAGTGTAGGAAGAGTTATCAAAGCAACTGAAACCTGAGGATGGAAGCAGCAGTCATCACTCAAGCCTAGCTCCAGCTCAGCTGATTTGGGGTACTCTTTCTGTCTACTGTAGCATGAATCTTAAAGGTACTTATTAATAAAAACAAACCTGAGCCAGGAATTGGGGTGAATGCTGGAAGATCAGAGAAGCAGAACAAGCCACAGCTACCTCACCTCACCAATTCCTCAGCTGATCCTATTTCCTCAGACTGGAAGCCTCTCTGTCCTCATCTGAATGGATCTCAGCTGAACTGTTGCTCGAAAGCCTAAAAGCTTAACCAGGCTCTAGTTCCTGGTCCTCATGCCTTATATACCTTTCTGCTTCCTGTCATCACTTCCTGGGATTGAAGGCATGAGTCACCATGTTTGGCTGTTTCCAGTGTGGCCTTGAACTCACAGAGATCTGCATGGATTTCTGCCTCTGAAATGCTAGGATTAAAGGTGTGTGTGCCATCATTTTCTGGCCTCTATATCTAGTGGCTATTCTGTTCTCTGACCCCAGATAAATTTATTAGGGTGTACAATATTTGGGGGAACACAATATCACCACAGTCTATTTCATCAACAGTCACTTTAGGTTGAGTGTTGAAGGTTCCATACACAGTTGTGGATTATCCATTTCTTTTCCAGTCCCATCAGCTTTTGCTTCAACTGTGTTAGAGTTTTCTGCATTCATGTGAGAAAACATCATTTATTGGAGATTATCTTCAAACGGTCTTAGGAGGCTGAAGCACAGACACAAGTGTGGAGACCATGAGAAGCAGATGAGTCAACTAGAAATGTTTATGTCCAACTAAAAACAAGTTATCACCACTGAAAATGAGTTTGTGTGTGTGTGTGTGTGTGTGTGTGTATGTGTGTCTATGTGTGATCCACTTGTAATGATCTTCTCCATTTAGATAAGAGTTCAAAGTAATTGAGAGACAATAGGATGCTTGTGACCACCCATTCTTTCCATCAATAAGAGGGAAGACTTTTGTATAAGATCTAGATACATGAAGCTATGAGCTATGAATCCACTTACTTTTTTAATAGTCTGTAGGAAAGACATATATTTGGGTCTATACTTTATGCTGTGCATTATCTTACAGGTAATAAAGAGGAGAAGTGAGAAGGCATATTAACTTCACAAAATGAAAACTTAACAAGAGGAATCAAAAATGAATGAAAAATAGTTACTAATGCAGATCAAGGGAAAGGAGATGGAAGAGAAGTCTTCTGAAGCATGTCTTTCCATTACTTCGATCTAAATTTTTAAATTATAGACAAGCTGTGATGACACAGGCCTGTAATTCTGACACATGGGAGGCTGAAGCAGGAGGAAGGTCATTAAGGATTATTAAGCCACTAAGAAAAGAGATGTTGCATTACCATATGTATTAGTGATATTTTACTATAACCACAGAGATTCATTACTAACTTCAAGAAAGAAGAGTCTTCAGAAAGGGGCTTGCTGTCATCGGAACCAATGGTCATCCTTAGGTCAGAAGCAATCTGATACATATCCCCAATATGTATGTAAAAATATTTAACTGGAGTCAATTTGTGCCCTACAAATGCCAGAGTACAAGAAGCAAGATAAGTTAAGTGTCTTCAAATGTAAACAACTATTGGGAAAATTTTCTTCAGTGGGCAGAGGTGCAGGGATGACTAGGCAAAGTTCACCTCCCTTCCTGATAAGATCCCAATGACAAACTAAAGCTTTTGCTTCCACCAAAGCTCACCCTGGAGAAACCAATGAGTTTATTGGGGTTACTTACAGAGGGGCTCCAAGCAAGGACATAGCTGACCCTGAAGCAACCTCATTAGAAGGTCTATACCTGGCTTAGATGATAGCTTCCTACTGGTTGTGTAGATGGGAACCCTTCTTAGTCCTTCCCAGCCTATATACTTCTAATCCTTCCTTGAGACCATGTACAATTTGGGAAGAGTTGCATACAACTAGTTGGGATGAATAGCTGGAACCTCAGATGAGAGTCCCATAACCTTTCCCACCCCTCCTACAAGGGGAGGTCAACAATCAACAAACCCAGCTATGATGGTCTTTTGCAAGAGGGCACAGCTGAACTCATGAAGATGATTGTTGTTAAATGTTATTTTAACTATGTAAGGATGTGTTACATTTGTTTCTGCTGTCTTTGTTAACAATGTAAAGATGTGTTACATTTGTTTGTGCTTCAATTGTTTAATTATGTAAAAATGTGTTGCATTTGTTTCACCATGCCTGCCTAAGGCACCTGATTGGTTTAATAAAAAGCTGAATGGTCAGGGTGTGGGTGAGAAAAAAAAAAGATGAATAGTCAATAGCTAGGCAGGAGAGGGATAGCAGGGCTGGTGGGCAGAAAGAATAAGTAGGAGGAAAAATTTAGGATCCAGAGAAGAGAAGAGAAAGAGCAAGAAGAGGGGAAGAGAATGAGGGAGAAAGAGAGGGACATTCTTGGGTTCAGAAGCCAGGCAGCCTCCAACCAGTCAGACACAAGAAGCAGGAAAGTAGGACATAAAGATAGGAAGGAAGGAAGGAAGGAAGGAAGGAAGGAAGGAAGGAAGGAAGGAAGAAGAAAGAAAGGTAAAAAGCCCCAAGGCAAAATATGGATAAAGAGAAACAGGTTAAATTAAGTTAAAAGAGCTAGCTAGAAATGAGCCCAAGCTATAGGCCAATCATTTATAACTAAGAATAAGTCTCCATGTCTTGATTTGGAAGCTAGGTAGCAGCCCAAAGAAAAAGCCTGCTCCAGATGATGGTAGTCTGGTTCAGACCATATTCCTTTACAACAACAACAACAACTAAATACCAATGAGATGTGAAGCACTAGAGATGCTGTGATAGAGGGAGACATTATGGGGATAGGGAGAAACCCGGTGCTAGGGAAGTTCCCAGGAATCCACAAGGATGATCCCACTTTAGACTACTAGCAATAGCGGAGAGGGTTCCTGAATTAGTCTACTCCAGTAATCAGATCAATGAATATCCTACCTGTCATCAAAGAGACTTCATCCAGTAACTGATGGAAGAAGATGCAGAGCCATAGCCAAGCACCAGGTCGAGCTCCAGGAGTCCAGTTGAGGAGAGAGAAGCGGGATTCTGTGAGCAAGGGGCATCAAGACCATGATGGGGAAACCTGCAGAGACAACCAAGCCAAACTAGTGGCAATTCATAAACTTGAGACAACAGCTGTGGAGCATCCATGGGAACTGGACTAGGCCCTCTGCATAGGCAAGACAGTTGTGTAGCTTGATCTGTTTAAGGGGCCCTCTGGCAGTGGGATCAGCACCCATTCCTAGGGCATGAGCAGGCTTTTTAGTGCACAGTGCCTATTGTGGGACACCTTGCACAGTCTTGGTGCAGGGGAAGGTGCTTGGACCTGCCTTAACTGAATGTACCAGGCTCTGCTGACTCCCCATGGGATGACTTGCCCTGGAAGAGGTGGGAATGGGGGGTGGTTTGTAGGGGAAGGCTGTGAGTGGGAGGAGGGAGGGGAAGAAATCTTTGGTTGGTATGTGAAATGAATAGAAAATTTCTTAATAATAAAAAATATTAAAAAAGAGCTTCTTAGTCTCTTCCAAATGTCAGTATCATTATTTAGAAAGAGAAGTGAGTGAGGGTGATAGAGAATAAGAGTCTAAAGAAGTTTTATAACTAAAATCAATGCACATATACTGCTGTGAGTATGTATTCTTCTTCTTTTTTTTTTTTTTAACATCATGGATTGAACCTAGGCCCACATCAGGGTAGGACAGTACTCTACCACTGAGCTCTATCTATATATAGCCCAAGAATATATCTATATCTATATCTATATCTATATCATATCTATCTATATCTATATCTATATATCTTCACTATATGGCCAAAGTAGTAGCTCAGCAGTAGAGATAGAAGACTGTGAATTGAATTCTTGGCAATGAAGAAAAAAAGAATCAGCTGGAAAAACAATGGGTAAATGGGGATTTGGACTAAGTATTATATGATATTAGAAAATCATTCCTTCTCTTAGATACATCATGATATGTTAATAATATGTATTTTAATGACATAAAGGGACTATGTGTCCTTTTCTTTGCTCTTGTTTTCATTTTCTCTATAACAGGGTCTTGCTATAAAGTCTAGGCTGGCTTTGAACTTGTGATCCCGTTGCCTTGGCCTCCTGAGTGTAGGGATTAAAAATGTGCACCAATGAACTCAGCTAAAGGAATGTTCACCCTCCTCAAAGCCTGTACTATTATTTGAGAATAAAGGATCATGTAGACACAATAGGTTAGTAGATAGATCCACATGTGGCAAACCAGCTAACGTCTAGGCACCATGGTGTGGAGTTCAAGTGGTGGAGCTCTAGCTGCTCACTGTACTGTTCGTTCAATACTCATCTATCTGTAAGTATGTTTAATTCTTTTCATATATAAGAAGTCTCAGAGGCTCCATGCTGAAATTTCACATCAGAGAAAGAATGTCTCTGTTTGGCCAAGGAGAGGTTTGAGTTCTAGAAAGGCATTCTTTTCTAGTGATGGATTGTCTTTCCCCTTCAAAGAGACAGAATTCAGTGACTAAGTTTTCAGTGGAGGGCCCCAAGCATAAGTTTCAGAAAAGGACCTTTTTGCCTTTGCTAATTGTAAATTAATCAGCTCTGCAGTGGAGGGAAGCCCCGCTTCTTTTTTAACCAACCCCCCTCCTCGGTGTTTATGCCCAGAGCAAGAATGAGGCATTTTATAAACTCAAAAGCTCTTGCAGAAGATGCTGTGGTTGCTTAGCTGGTAGTGATGAACAGGGCTCTGCTTGCAGTGTTCTTTCAAGGATGATTAATACTTTCCCAGTGACTGATCAGGGTGGTTGTGTGAACTCAAAGCTAAGGGGAAAAACCCTGCAGTTAGATAGCATGGAGTCAACAGGAGGCTCTTCTGTCCAATCACTGCGGGGAATGGAAGCCTGTAAGCTTAGGTAAGGTTGGGACCGACCTTAGAGGTGTATGAGAATGAAGAGTGGAAAATAATGCTCACAACATCAATGGTGCCTTCTGGCACAGAATAAATCCCAAACTGCATTATTATAACAGTTCTTACTCACTTGGGGAGACGTGAACATGTATGGGACTCTTCAGAGCACCAATAGCTGGGAGTCACTTTGGGTCACCCAGGAACTTTAATCAAGACGATTGTAATTTATCTGTTTCCATGAACTTCTTAGAAATTCTGTTAGCACAGACCAGTACTACCAGTCCTTCAGCATCCTGGATGCTGGAGCTACAACATTGGAGAGAACCGAGAATGACATCCCTAAGGTAAGAACACCGGTGCTCTGTTTCACAAGCATGCTGTCTGCATAGTGGGTTTCTTGCTTCTTCCAGTAACTATTTTAGTTTTTTTCCCTGGAAGGTACTAAAATATAAAATCATTGCTAACTAATTGGTTACCAGAAAATTTAAAAAAAAAAAAAAAAACTTCTTTAATTTCAAATTTCTTATTTATTCTATGTGATTTTTACATCATGCATCTTGATCCCATTCATTTCCCTGTCCCTTCTCATCCACCCTCCACCCCTGCACCACCACTACCCCCCAAAATAAAAAATTTGAGAGAAAAAAAGGGAAAAAAAATCTCGTCATGGAAGCTGCAGTGTGACACAGTGAGTCAGGCAGTAAACCCCTTTGTCCATATATCTTTAGCTGCAAGTGTTCATTGCAAAGTCATTGGTCTAGTTCGAAGCCTCTGGTTTCTGCTATACTATTGATACTGGGCCCTCACTGGGACTCTTCTTGGATATCCTGTTGTTGCCCTCTGTTGTGGAGATCCTGCATATTATAGATGAGGTAGATGTTCAGGCAGGCCAAGTCATAACCGTGGTTCTGGGCCTGGGCAGCTGTAGGGTTGGTCCACCAGCTAGGTCCTCACCACCAGGGTGAGCTCTCTAGCATTGCCCCCTGCTAATTCATCCATCTCTTGCAGCAATGAGTGAGGGGTGGGGCCGGTTCCCCTGTTTTCACTCTCTCAGGGTCTCCCACACCTACACCATTAGAGCCAGCACTATTGTGTTGTCCAGGGGAGGTACAGAAGCCATTCTTCTAAGTGCTGCAGATGGTGAGGGCAGGCTCAGCTTTCCTACTCTTACGAACCCAGGGCCAGCTCCTCCACCTGTCTCAGATGTTGATGGGTGGGAGGTCGGAGGGGGAGGGCATCTCTCCTCCACCCATGCCACCACATATCTGATGAGTAATGGGGACAGCTCTTCTTTGCTCGTAACATTGGGGCTGGGTCACCCTCACCTCCAACCACCCAGTAGCTCTGCTGTGCTGCCTAGGCGAGGGGCAGGGCCAGTTTCCTGAGGGCTGCCACTGCTAACTGGGAGGGTCAGCTCCCTTATCTGTTGCAGGCAGTAAGGGGTGAGGGGCAAGGAATTTTAAATTTCTTGATTTAGAGCATATTTCAAACACTTTGGCATTTTTCTGGCAGCAAATATGGCATTTTATAATGTTATTCTACCGATTATGCATCAAACAATCATGTCACTTAAACTTCTGTAGTCGACATATCTTTTTTATTCATTCTTTGATAATTTCATATATGTATGCATATGATCACTGTGTTTTGATCATGTTAACCCCTATTCTTTTTCTAACTCCTCCAGAACCCCTTCACTACACTCCCTCCCATCTCCATGGTTTCTTTTCATGTTGTATCAAGCCCTGTCAAGGCTGTCCTTATGTAGATGGGTGCAGTATCACCTACTGGGCCATGGGTATCCTAACAGGTGCCACTTCTTGAAAAAAAGCTGGCTCTTTCTATCCTAATGGCCTTCAGCTGCCGAATTTCTTCAACTACAGGTGGGCCTTCATGAGGCTTTCTCCCATCTATGTTGGAATTCAGATTGGCTTTATCTTGTGTATGTCTTGTCCAGACAACCACAGCCACCATGACTTCCTAAGCATGTTGGCCCTGACTTGTTCCCATGCAAATTAAATATCCTAGAATAAACCTAAGCACAGAAGCAAAAGACTTGTGCAATAAAAATTTTGAGACACCAAAGAAAAAAGGTGATGAAGACACCAGAAGATGGAGAGACCTCCCACCTAGGGATGTAACTGAATTGAGAATGCTTACCTAGCATACACGAAGCCCTGAGTTTGGTATGCAGTTCTGTATGTACTGGGCATGGTGGTATATGCCTGTAATCCTAGCCCTGGAAAGGTGGAATCAGGAGGGTCAGAAGTTCAAGGCCATCATTGGCAATACAGTAAATTCTAAGTCAACCTGAGATACATAAGTTCCTTTCTCAAAATGAAATTTAAAAAGACAAACCACTCGTTTTATGTTATAGGATATGTTGTATTATGTTATTTTAGTTAAAAACAACTCACTTTTTTTTTTTTGCCTCTCATACTATAATTAGAAGTCTGCTGGAAACTCCTCTACCCCAAGGAAAGAAATCAAAATTACAATGAGCCTGTGCTGGTTAGTGTTTTTGTCAATTTGCCAAAAGCTAGAGAGTCATCTGGGAAGAGGGAACTTCCATTGAGAAATGGAAGATCAGATTGGTCTGTAGGCAGTCTGTGGGGCAATTTTTGATTAGCTATGTGATGCCATCCGTGGGCAGGGGGTCTTGAGTTATAATCCAGTAAGGAGCATTTCCCCAAGAGTAAGCAGTGCTCCTTCCTGGTCTCTGCTTCAGTTCCTGCCTCCAGATTCCTGCCCTGCTTGAATTCCTGCCTTGGTTTTCCTCAATGATATATTGTGACTTGGGAGTTGGTTTTGGTCTATTTTTATCACAGAAATAGAAAAAATGGATAAATTTTATTATATAACAATTCTGGCTATGAATCCATTCATGCTTGTTTAAAAGTAGATACAGTCAGTGCCTAAGAATGTTTTGAACTTTATTTTTGAAAATATTCTTGCTCATCTTGAGTTATAAGAACTTTTATCAGACTATATTAGGAAGTCTTGAGTTTCAAAGAAAGATGGCTTATGACAATTTTCCTTCATCTGAGCAAATGCATGGTAAAAGTCTTTGGTCTAAAGAGAGTTTTTTTCCTTATAGAAGACAAACAAACCATGCAGTAAGATGCTTGGATAGTGAATCTTGATGACTATATCTCTACTATACTTCCCCCAAATAAAGAATTTTTAAAAATTCTAGCCAGGTGTGGTGGGGTACACCTTTAATCAGCACTTGGGAGGGCCAGAGATAGGTGGGTCACTGTGAATTTGATGCCAGTCTATCTATATAGCAAGTTCCAGGCCAGCCGGAGCTACACAATGAGAACTATCTTTAAAAAAGGAAGGAAGAAGGGGAGAGAGAGAGGAGAGAGAGAGAGAAAGAGAGAGAGAGAGAGAGAGAGAGAGGAAGAGGGGAGGGGAGGGAAGAGGAGAGGAGAAGAGGAGAGGAGAGGAGAGGAGAGGAGAGGAGAGGAGAGGAGAGGAGAGAAGGGAAGGGAAGGGAAGGGAAGGGAAGGGAAGGGAAGGGAAGGGAAGGGAAGGGAAGAGAAGAGAAGAGAAGAGAAGAGAAGAGAAGAGAAGAGAAGAGAAGAGAAGAGAAGAGAAGAGAAGAAGAGAAATTAAATTTTGATAACCCCAACCTAAAACTCTCCCCCAGTATTTTGGGAGTGATTAGTTTCATCACTTTGACGTGTCTTTTGTTATCAAACTACAACTGTGTCCTGCAAATTATTGTAAGACTTCTAAGCTTTGTCAACAGTTGAGTCTCTTGGTGATTCACCTTCACGTTGTTGTCAACGGAAGGTTGATAATGTGTTTCACTTGAGAGAACATATTTGAGGTGATGATGGCAAGGCAGGTCTATGCACAAAGAAGAAAATTAATAAAGTTGACCTCAGTTTCAACTCCATCATCATTTTCTCCTCCCTCCTTTCTTGGTCTATAATTTTCTTTGTTGTTGCACTTATATATGGTTTTGATAGGGTGCTACTGTCTTTGTAAAGGGAGTTTGGTAATGTTTCTTCTCTTCTTATTTTATGTAATATACTGGTGTTCTTTGAAGGTTTGGTAGAATTCAGCAGTGAATCCATCTGGATCTGAACTTCTTTAATCTGGAGATATTGTATTACTGCTTCAATTTCATTGCTTGTTGTAAATGTGTTTTAATGACCTCTCTTCTTGATATAGTTTTGTAGGTTATATGGATCTATAAATTTATACATTTTTTTAGATTTTTTTTCACCTTACTAAGATGTATTTTTTATACTGTGTACTAATGGTTTTATGAATTTCATTGGTATCTGTCATAATGGATTCTTTTCATTTATTTTATTAATTTGTGTGATTTCCTTCTTTTGGTTAGCTTATCAATCATGTTTATCTTTTCTAAAACCCAATTTTTTGTTTCATTAATTTAATGTTTAGAATTTTTTCATTAAAAAAATTCTGCCCCAATCTTATTTATTTCTTTTTAATGACTTTGAGTTTTGTTTGTTTTTGTTTTTTCTAAGGCCCTAATTGCATATTTAAGTCATTCATTCAATATCTCTGTGACTTCTTAGTGTAGACATTTGCTGGTTATAAAGTCCCCTCTAGGGACTGGCTTCATTGTATCCCACAGAATTGAGTTGAGTAGGTTGCATTTTTGTTCTCATCAAATGATCCTAGAAATATTTTTATTTCTTTCTTGGTTTCTTCAATGATCCATTCATTATTCAATAGTGTGGTGTTTAATATCCATGATTTTGTGTATGTTCTAGAGTTTCTCTTTCTATTGATTTGTAGTTTTGTTCCATTGTGATCATATAGAATACAAGAAATCATCTCAGTTTTCCCATATTTGTTAAGATTTGCTTTCTGTCCTATTATAAGATCTATATTTCAGAGAAAGTTCTGTGAACTACTGAGGTAAATGTGTATTCTACAGTGTTTTATGGAATGTTGTGAAGATGTCTGTCAATGTCATCATAGATAATATTTAATTCAGATGTTTCTATTTTTTACTGAGAGGGTTTGTCAATTGGTAAGAGTGGGATATTGAAGTCATTTGCTATTATTATTCTGGGGTTAATCTGTGACTTAACATCTTGTAATATTTGTTTAATGAAATTGGGTACACCACGTTTGGTGAATGTATTTTTAGGATTGTAATATACTCTTGAGGGATTGTTACCTTGATCAGTACACAGTGTCCTTGTTTAACTCTCCTATCTAGTTGTTTTTTTCAAGTCTATTCTGTCAGATACTCAAACAGTGACACCTGCTTTTTTCTGATTCCACTACTTAGAATACCTCTTGCCTTTGTCTCACCCGAAAGTTTCATCTGTCCCTTTTGTTGAGGTATAGTTCTTGGAGACAACAAATGGATACTCTTTTGCAATCCAATCTGCTAGTCTGTGTATTTTGATTAGAGACTGGATTTAATATTGAAAGTGGTGTGCTAATTCCTGTCATTCTATTGAATTTGTAGTGTCTAGTGTCTTCCTGTTACTCTCCTGCTTAGCTATTATTCTAGCACGGTTTATTCTTTCCTACAGCTTCATGGATGTGTTTATCCCTGGTCAGTTCAAAGGAATCCTTCAAGTGTCTTCTGTAGATCTGGCCTAGTGGTATTTGGTCTGATTTTATTCTGGGGAGCTTTTCTTCCTCTGCAATCCTGACCACAGGTTTTCTAGGTGTAGAAGTCTTTGTTGGCAGTTGTCTTTCAGAACTTGAACACACTACTTCAAGCTCTCTTATCGCTTCAGTTTTCTGCTGGCATTGTTTTAGGTGTGACTTGGTGTTTCCTTTTTACTGCTTCTAATATTCTTTCTTAATTGTGTGTACTAGGTGTTTTGATTATGGTATGATGTAAGGAGGTTATTTTCTGGTTTAATCTGGTTCTAGATGCCTCCTGTATCTGGATTGATATCTGTGTCCCCAATTTTGGGAAATTTTCTGACATGATTTTATTGAAAACACTTTGTATGCCTTTCAAATGAAATTCTTCTGTGGCCATGGTTCTTAGATTTGGTCTTTTCATAGTGTTGCATACATCTTGAAAACACTGTTCATACTTCCTTACTACTTTATCTGTGTCCTTGTTTGAATGTTCCAATTCCTCTACCTTGTTTTTAAGCTCTAATATTCTGTCTTCTCTTTGGTCCATTCTATTGCTGAGGCTTTCCATGGAGTTTTTATTTGACTGGTTGTGGTTTTCATTTCCAGTACTTCAGTTTGATTTTTCTTCAGTATTTCTATTTATTGAATTGTTCTTTCAAATCCTATATTGGTTTATTTCATCCAGCTGTTTATATTGTCTTGCATTTATTGAGTAATGTATTAGTGTTATCTTTCTTGATTTCTTTATCATACAAACATCCATTTGGGTTTATTGTCTGCAGTTTCATGTAATTCACTCTCACTGGAGGCCATTAATATAGAATTAGTCATTTTTTTACAAGTTTTTTGGTTTGGTTTCTTATGTAACTTGTGGTTTTGTTTGTTTGTTTGTTTGTTTGTGGTTTTCCAAGACAGGGTTTCTCTGTGTAGCTTTGTGCCTTTCCTGGAACTCACTCTGTAGACCAGGCTGGCCTCGAACTCATAGAGATCCGCTTGGCTCTGCCTCCTGAGTGCTGGGATTAAAGGCATGAGCCAGCACCGCCCAGCAGTAACTTGTGTTTTTCTGCTGGAACTTATGTGTCTGCGGTTACATTGTTGAGCGGACTTGTTCATTTTCAAATCACTTTCATTCTTTCAGAGGAAGTGTTTGCTCAGAGGGACCAAGTTGTGTGAGAGTCTGATCCAGGAGTTTCCAAGTCATTGTCACCTATTCAAGAATTAAATAAAAGTGTGCACAAATTTCAAGGTAGCACACAAATTTTGTTCAGAGCAAAGGAATAGTAGAGATCAAGAAAGAAATGAGCTTTCAAAAGTAACAAGTTAGGAAACTCAAGAGCCCCAATTTTTGGTTGGAGTTTCCTTTTATGAGGTTCAAGAGAAGGAGGAATTTGTTTGCTAAGACATGTAGTTTGGGTTTATCTCCACTTTGATTGACAGATTTTAGTTATAGACCATTTCTCTACCACACATATCCCTTCCCATAATGCATGCATTTGATTTTAACCATATGCTTGCCCAGTTATGCACAAGCATAAGATGGTAAATAGGAGATTCTTCCTAAAAGTTAAGTTTGAGGACACAGTCCTCCTTATTGTGAATACTCCCCAGTTAGGTTTAAGTTGAATTGGCCCCCCTATCTTCATACATGGATAAAGTAGGGCACAACTAAATAGAATCTAAGTTTGACTGTTGTTAAAGGGAGAGAAACAATATTCTGTTTTTCAGATATTGGTGTATGTATAATTTGATGCAAGCGGGCATAGGTCTTAGGTTGCTAGTTCCATTGTCCAGAGAGAGAAGTATGTACATAGAGCATAAATGGTTTCAGACTTCCAAGTGCATTATTAGATGAGAAGTGTGTGTATAGCCCAAGTCACATGGAACCCCACATGTTATGCTATTACTTATGCTTGCTTGCTTCATTAGGATTGAGATGCTGTTAGGTAGACTAATGTTGGGGCATTAGTCTTTGTCCTCAGCATTCCTTTGAAATTAGAATGTTGCCTGCAAAACTAATCTCAATCAAAGAGTAGGCCTGACAGTACAGTGATAGTGAGCTATAAGACAATCCCCACCAGGGCTGGAGAGATGACCCAGTGATTAGGAGTGTGTTCTGCTTTTGCAGAACTTAAGTTTGGTTCCTAGTTACCATGTCAAGAGGCTCCCAACTACCAGCAGCTCTAGTTCCAGGAGGTTCCGATGCCTCTGGCTTCTGCAGGCACTTGTATTTACAAGTACATACTCCCCACATACATTCAATTAGACATAATAAAAAGAATCTTTAAAACTATAACTGCCCCTTAAATGCCTACCATTTTAGTAAGTAAAAGGGCACTAATATTACCATATGCCCTAATATTTTACTTATTGTGGGTGTGTGCAGAAAAGAAAAGAAAAACAAAGCAAAACTAAACCCAACTCTATAGTCCCAAATTTGATAACCTAGAAGAAATGGACCACTTCCTTGAAATAAAATAAAACTGATACAAGAAGCAGTAGGCAATGTGAACAGGCTTATGACTATTAAAGAACTTGAATCAATAACCAACAACTTTCCCAGACAGAAGCATCTGTCTCAGAGTTTCACTAGTAAATTCTAACAAATATTTAAGGAACATAATATAAATTGGAAATTGTATCAATTTTTTTTTTATAATTCTTCCAGAAAAGAAAAGCAGGGTACACTTTTTCTTCATTCACCAAAAGAGGTTGTCCTTACCAACATCAGACAGATTTATTACAAGGAAATTCTGACCAATGTATTTTATAAATATAGACACAAAAAAACTGAAAAAAAAAATGTTGGTTATACTAAAATACACTGATATGTTAAAAGACTTATATACCATCATCAAATAGAATTTACCCAAGATATGCAAGCCCAGTTCAACATTTTAAAACAATTACTGTAATCCATCATACCCAACAGAAAAATAATCATACAATTACATCAATAGATGAAAAAGTATTTGACAAATTCCAACACATATTTTTTATTTTAGAAACCTCTAACAAGTTAAGAACTCACATGAAAAACACAGCACTCCAAGGTCACGAGAAGAAAGACCCAATCTCAAGATGGTGGTTCTTCCCAACATGATTTGTAGATTCAGTACAATCACAATCAAAATCCCAGTAAGTTCTTTTGTAGATTGTTGATAAACCTATTCTAAAAATTACACAGAAAAAGTGAAAATCCAGAATTGTGGTGGTATTGTGTTCCCTGAAATATTATGCACACTAATAAACTTATCTGGGGTCAGAGATCAGAACATCCACAATATTAAACATAGAGGTTAGGCAATGGTAGCACACACCTTTAATCTTAGCATTCCCGAGACAGAGATCTACCTGGATCTCTGTGTGTTCAAGGATACAGCCAAGCATGATGACTCACGCCTTTAATCCCAGGGAGTGATGACAGAAAGCAGAAAGGTATATAAGGCGTGAAGATCAGAAACTAGAAGCTTTTAGATGGTTAAGGTTTCAGGCTTTTGAGCAGCAGTTCAGCTGAGATTCATTTTGGATGAGGACTCAGAAAATTCCAGTCTGAGGAAAATGGATCAGCTGAGGAACTGGAGAGGTGAGGTGGCTGTGGCTTGTTCTGCTTCTCTGATCTTCCAGCATTTACCCCAATACCTGGCTCAGGTTTGATTTTATTAATAAGGACCTTTAAGATTCCTGCTACACAGAACAGCCATACAATAGTCAGAGCAGAAGGGTAGCAGCAGCTAAAACAAAAACATCAATGGAACAAAACAGAAAAACCAAGAAATACACCTATGCAAATACAGTCAGCTATATGAATATGGTCTTTGACAAAGAACAGGGCAATATAATGGAGAAAAGAAAGTATTTTCACACACACACACACACACACACACACACACACACACACACACACAAACAAACCTGACCAATGAATCATAGGCTTCACTGGAAAATTAAAGATGCCAAAACTTCTAAAACATGACATGGGAGAAAGCCTAATTGACCTTGTATTTGGCAATGACATTTTGTTACAATACCAAAGGTGAAATCCATGAAAAGAAATAACTGATAAGTTGAACTTCATTAAAATTAGAAACTTTTAGGATACTGTAAAAGCATAAGGCAAGAAGGCATAGACTGATAGAAAGCATTATTTTTAAAAAGTTCTTCAAAACATACATAGAACATTTAAAGCTTATCAAATAATGAACCAAATTTAAAGACAGTCAAATGTCCTGAACAGTGAGACTTTATCAGAGAAGACACATCAATGGCAAATATGGATATGAAAAAATGTTTAATATTTGCAAATTGCTAATTAAACCAAATATGAGATATAACTGTGTCCCTATTAAAATGGCCCAAATCAAATGCTGGAGAGGATACAAAGCAACAAGGATGCATTCATTACACCAATGGGAATAGAAAATGCTGTGTGGGAAGACCTTTTGGCAATTTCTTAGTAAACTAAATATACAGTGTGTGTGTGTGTGTGTGTGTGTGTGTGTGTGTGTGTGTGTGTGTGAGAGAGAGAGAGAGAGAGAGAGAGAGAGAGAGAGAGAGAGAGAGAAGCTAATTAGCCACACATATAAAAACATTATACAAAGGTAGTCATATCATCTCTAATAGCCAAAGCTTGGAACTAAGATGTGCTCAGGTAAGTGAAGGGATATATGAGCACTGGTATATCCTAACAACTGAATATTATTCAGCACTAAAAATCAATGAGTCTTGATGCTATCACAAAAGAAGTATGGGGGAAACTAAAAGGTTTAATGTTGATCAAAAGAAGCCAGACTGGGTTTTCCCGCTTGAGCCAAGTCGAGCCTGGGCTTTGGCTTCCTTAAGCTCCAACCGACCACGTGCGCTGGCATTTCAGCCAAAAGCAGCCTATCTGCAGTTGCGTGTAGCTACTGCAGGACACACTAGGCTTCTGACTCTGTGATGACTGGACAAGACAAAACTAAGAAGACCGTGAAAAGATCAGTACCTGCCCAACATTAAAGGGAAGACACTGATGAATAAGGAAAACAGAAGATATTTTTGCCCAGTGAGATTATGTAGTATTGTTGTATAATGGTAGACACATGTCATAGCACATTTTTCAAAATCCATAGAATATACACCACAAAGGGTAAACTCTATGACTGCTGTGGGATAATTTGTTGACTCAGGTTTACTGGTTATTATGAATGTATCTCTCTTGTACGGGATTGTTTTTGTGTGTGAGTGGGCAGAGACAACTCTCTTATTTTCTGCTCAAGCTTGCTGTGAAATTTTGTGCCTTAAAGAGTCTATTATTTAAAACTGAAATAAAAAGCATGTGTTCAGATCTATACTTCTACCAGTTACTGTTGCATGGCCACTGCTTGAAATCTCCATTTCCTGTTCTGTAAAATGGCAGGAGAGTCAGGGTGATGTGATTCCAGATGAAAGGTTCAGTGCAACAGCCAAGCACAGTAAGCACTTACTAGTTGTTGTTGTTATTTCTGTGTTGTGGTCCAGGTCCTAGCCATGGTGTTGTTGTTATTTCTGTGTTGTGGTCCAGGTCCTAGCCATGGTAGTTGTTGTTATTTCTGTGTTGTGGTCCTAGCCAAGGAGATCTCATTGTCTTCCAGAGACTGGTGCTGCTATTGTCAGGTGAGCAGGTTGGCAATGTTTGTAATTTTCTTGACACCCTTCCTCCAAATAGAACTCAAAAGACAAACTGGAGGTAAATGTGAACTCTCTCATGGGCTTGGGAAACTGATATGTACCCTGAAAAATTCCTTTCACATGAAATATTCCTGCTGTTTTTCTTCTTCAGAGAGGGACTCTGCCTCAGGGCTTCAGGTGTTTCTGCTGTTCAGGTCAGTAGGTATCTCCAGACTTCAGTGGGTTCAGAACTGAGATCAGTGTTTAGAAAACATACTGCCTTCTGATCAGGGATTGGGTGAAGTTGGATTATTCACATAATGGAAATGTGGTACCTTGTTCTCTGCTCTGTGGCTGTAAACCATGGAAAAGACCACACAGGTTCATAGCCCTTAAAAGTCTCACAGTGGACAAAGACTACCATGAGTTTCAAATGGTCCCAGGGGCTTTCTGATGACTAGATGCCCTGTAAGTTTTGTTAATATGTAAAATTTAAATTTTAAAAAGGATGAGAAAGTAGAAGAGAAACTGCATACAAAATAAAGAGGACTTGAAGGCATCAGTTACCCAGGTGCTTTATTCATCTGGAGCAATTTGTTTTGTATGTCACACAAAAATGTGCCTTTCATTTTCAAATGACAAGTGTAATGGAGTGCTTTTGAAAAACAACCGCATTATTGATAGCATCGTCTCGTGTCTCGCTGCAGACTCCTGTTTATCAAATTTAACATATTTGGTGCTAGGGGAAAAATTAACAAAGCTTTTTAAAATGTACATTAGGGAGAGCAGACAGCTCTGAACTTGATCAAGTTTCTGACATCACTTCCCAATAAGAGTCGAGTCCAACAGAACTCAGCAAGAGTTATGTAGAGCAACCTGGCTTGTTCTCAAAGATTCTGCCAGGCCTCAGGTAGGTGAGAATCCTTCCTGGGAGGCAAATAAAGCCCCCTACACTAAGCTCTCTAAGGAGATTTGCCCTTGTAGTTCTTAGCACACAGTAGAAGCTCAACATTGGCTGAACAGAGTCTAAGTCCTGGGGTCCTCCTATCAGAGATCCACCAGCTGGAGACGTTACGATGGCCGTCTCTGTTTTGGCCACCATTGTAGGGCACCTCACCACCTAAATAAACTCATGAGTCTCTACTCTTCACTATTCAGATTCTGTGTTGTTTCTTCTCATAGTTCCCTTGTGGTTCTTTCCTTTCTCATCTCCTTTCATCGTTCTTCTTTTCCTGTAGGAACTCCATCTTTTGTGTGTGAATCCTGTCATCAGAGTCATTGCCTGGTCATTACATAACAGTGTTGGGGACAACACCTATGAATGACTATGATTTCCGAAGCTAAGGAAACCTCACGCTGCCACCTGCTCCAGTGATTACATGCAATGTTACATACAGTTAAAAGTCAGCTTTTAGATAATTTATAGACCTCTAGCAAATAAGCTTCATGACTTCAATCAAAAATCAATATGCTTGAGTGTTTGCTGCAATCAAGATCAATGTTAAGACTGCTGAAGGCTACAGAAATAACAAGACAAGAGTGAACATCTAGTCATATTTGCTTTAACCAATAGCAGAAAGAAAGATTTTAGCTGGGAGATAGAAGAAATTAATAGTTAAGCTGTTAGTAGGGTTGTTTTAACAGCAGTTAACTAACAGTGGCTACAGAATCACTTAAGCCTGGGGGTGTAGCTAGGTGGCAGAGCATTTGTCCAGATCTGAATACTGAAAAAAAGATGTATTGAGTAAGAAGTAATTAACATATTCCTTAAATAAGTGTTGAATCCCCACTGAACATAAGCCTTGTCCTAGATGCTGGACACACAGCAGATCCACTCTTGCCTTAGGGAAGTCACAGACTAGGATGAAATATCTTGGTTTCTACCCCAGAAAATTGCACTGTTGCCCATTAAAATGGGGTATACAGCAGCAGGTTTGGGCGAATATGATGAATGCACAGTTTTCATAGCAAACCAGTTTATGAATCAAGGAGGCAGCTGCATATGTAGATGTGACTGTCAAGAGGGTAAGGGAACTTGTGGGAGCTAGAGGGGTCTTAAAGTTGGACCCTCAGCACAGGTGACAATGTACAGCCACATGGAGAAGATAACAAGGTGGTTCATACAGCACAGAGCCATAAACCAGACAGAGTCTTGTGTTTCCAGGAGGACCCACAAGAAGGAGGAAATGGAGGGAAACTATATTAACAAATATCATGAAAACAAAGGGCAAAGAACACTTTAAGAAGAACTAAACACTTCCAAGAGATTAAACAAAATGACGTCTGAGGCTGGGCTGGTGGAAGGAGCTGGGCAAGGAAGAAAGACAGAAATGCAAGAGATGTTTTGTTTTTATGACTACAAATGAATAGTTTCTGATGTTA
Source organism: Onychomys torridus (assembly GCF_903995425.1). Lineage (NCBI taxonomy): Eukaryota > Metazoa > Chordata > Mammalia > Rodentia > Cricetidae > Onychomys > Onychomys torridus. Next base: position 135,394,793 of record NC_050443.1, read on the forward strand.
AGTCAGACAGCAAGAGAGATCTGGGCTTGCAAACCCACAGCAGGAAGAGTCAGACAAAGGAAACAGATAGAGAGGGTCAAGTTCCTGAAGGATGTGGTAAGGGTGGGAAATGGAATTGATTTTCCATGTCTGGGGTATACCATGTTTCTTCTCATCACAGAACCTCATGCAGACACACAGGAAAGGACAGCAGGTGGTATAATTGGAGATGTTGTAAAGAATACCAAGGACCAAGCTCAGTGGCAATCTGAGAGCTCAGGAGGCTGAAGGTCCCATTTCTAAACAAACAAACAAACAAACAAACAAACAAACAAGGGTTGGGGTGTAGCTTTGTGTTAGAGCACTTGCCTGACATGCATGAATATAAAGCTTTGGCTCAACCTCCAGTATAAAGGAAAGAATGAGAGGAAGAAAGGGAAAGGGGGGAGGAAAGTGAATGGACATACACACATACACACACACACACACACACACACACACAGAGAGAGAGAGAGAGAGAGAGAGAGAGAGAGAGAGAGAGAGAGAGAGAGAGAAGAAAACAAGACTGGGAAGGCTCAAGCGTGAAGGCTAGGGTGACATTCAAAGATAAGAACTATGTGTTCCTTGTTAATAAAAATATGTTAAAATATTTATATTTGGGATTGCTAGAGATATGGTGCAGAAGAGTCTCCTCTGCCCTTCTAGAAGACCTGGTTCATTTCCCAGTGTCCATATCAAGTGGCTGACAACAGCCTGTTGTCAACTCCAGCTCCAACGGATTTAATGCCTTTTTGTCCTATGGGTCACTTGTACACATGTGTGTATGTGACACAGACATCTGCACATACCGAATTACTTTTTGTGAGGCCTAGTGTAATACAGTATATATATATATACTCTTCTTCATTTTTTTCTGATAGAATTTTTAATTTTATTACATCTTAGTGCGTATGCACGTGAGTATGTGTGTGTGTGTGTGTGTGTGTGTGTGTGTGTGTGTGTACATACTGAAGCACTCATTTAGAGGTCAGAGGACAACTTGTTGGAGTTGATACGCTCCTTTCACCTTGCCAGGCCCAATGATTGAACTCAGGCAGTCAGGCTTGGCAGTCAGGCTTGCTTCTTTTATCCTCCAAGACTCAACAAATGCAGATTCAGAGGGGAATAATGAAGCATAAATTAAATTGCAGATTTTTAGGGTTTTTTTCCTGCAGATCTTTCTAGTTAAATCCTAATTCAGCCACAAGTGATGGGATACTAGACATGATATCCAACTCCCCTGCCTTCATTTTTGTACACATTAAATATAATACGGCAACCAGATTTCTAATGATTTGTGGAGAGTCAAGCAGTTTAACACAGACATGCTTAGAGTAGTGACCAGTCAGCAACAAGCACTTTGCTACATTTCTTTCACTATTAATATTTAAAAGAGAGTAAATTACACCGCTTATTTAGACAAACTTAACAAAAATAAATAAATAAAAGGACTAAATCATTTGGCCAAGAACATACGGCTAGAAAGAGGAAGCTCAAAATTGAATCTGGTTTGTCTTCTGATTTTTCTTTTATACAACAAAGAGTTATTTCGCCAGCATCGCTGGATGACTGGAGGTCTGCTAACTTCACCAGTGTGTGTGTACAAACAGAGCCACAGTGAGAGGTAAACAAACAGAAACAACAAAACCACTGCAAACAAAGCGCCTCATCACACCTGTTCTGCCATTTCCCTCAACGTGCTACCCAGGCACAGCCTCACTGTCAGCATCCTACCTTGGAGCCTCAGCAGTTCCTAGGCTCATGTCCTCCGGTAAATCTACTCAGATCATCTGTGGGCCTCTCATACCACAGTCGGTGCTTAGATCTTGTTTTTTGGCTGATGTGCAAAAATTAAAAAGAACGAGAAACTCCCAGAGAGACTCCACAGCTGTGCACATTGAAGAACACACATTTCTTCAAATAAGAGCTGGAAGAAAACAAGAAACAGAAGTCCCCCCCACTTAATTTATCTTCCTAGATTTCCCCCTGGATCCACATTTTGTGGAAGTCTCAGAGGGTGTGGCCCTGTGGGTTATTGCTAATTCCATCCTCTCTGGCCAAAGCACCAACTCCAGGGAGCTCAGAAGTCTCTGCCACCAGGGAGGCCAGCATGTCTGTAAATCCTCATTTAACTGTGAAGACAGCTGTGAGCCCTTCAAACTGGTAAGTAAAGTGAATCAGTTTACCTAGGTAGATTTGAGCCCACTCAAAGAATCCCAAAGTGCAGTGCTAATCCTTGAGTTAAGAAGTAGCCATCTAAATGCAGGACAGATGGTTCCCCCTGACTGCCAGGCAGAGGGGAGGATGGAACTTCGTTAAATAAAAGAGGCTCCGATGATAACTAAGGCTGGGGAAGCCCAGAGCAACAGGAGAGGCACAATGGAAGAAATTCCCCAGGCAGGAAGTTAGTACCTTTGGTGATCTGACTGGAATCAGGGCTGCACCGCTTCCCAGCACTGTGACTCCTCCCTGTCTGCTGTTGTGCGTTCTTTACTGGAAACAGGGTATGATCTATGCATTCTACGTTTTTAACACACATGCTAATTTCTTTACACTATGGGGGCTCAGGGATGATCACTATTCAATTTGAATTATAAAATGTGATTTATATTTCAGGAACATAGCTCTTGAGGCAAATAAAATACATCCATCTCATGCTATTATTAGACCATAGACCAGGCTAGCCCCAAACTCAGAGATCTGCCTGCCTCTGACTCCAGACTCCTGGGATTAAAGGTGTGTGCCACCACCGCCTGGCTTAGGAAGGATATTTTAAAGTATTTGAGGAAAAACACTTTCTCCGTTTGAAAAGAGTAGAAAATGGAGCTTTGTGTTTACCCTAAACTGAATAATTTTTGAAAGTTAAAGGAAATACCTGACTGAAGAAATTTATACTTAGTATCAGTGACTGAGAACCAACTTTTCTACTAACACACACACACACACACACACACAGAGAGAGAGAGAGAGAGAGAGAGAGAGAGAGAGAGAGAGAGAGAGATTCTGTGTCTTCTTTACCTTTGAAGGTTTGTCCTCCATCATAAAAGAGAGCTGTGTAATAGAACTTCTGTAACTGGAGCCTTTTCTCTGTTCTGCCCTGTTCTACAGCTGCTTCTAAATAATCACTCAGAGGCTTATATTAATTATAAATGCTCAGTCAGTAGCTCAGGCTTATTACTCACTGTCTCTTACACTTAATTTATTATTTTAATAATAGTTAAATTAACCCATAATTCTTATCTATGATTAGCCATGTGGCTTGGTACCTTTTCTAAGTACGGCATTCTCATCTTGCTTCCTCTGAGTCTGGCTGGCAACTCTCTGACTCTGCCCTTCCTCTTCCCAGAACTGTTAGTTTGGTCGCCCCACCTATACTTCCTGCCTGGCTACTGGCCAGTCAGCATTTTATTAAACCAGTTTGAGTGACAAATCTTTACAAGGTGTAAGAGGATTATCCCACAGCAAACTTCCTTAGCTGTTTCTCTTTACTATCTCCTATTCTTTCCTGTCTTGTGTATTATAACTATATAAACCTGCATCTTTCCATGGTGGAGAGACGAGAACTCCTCTACTGCTTCCTCCTTCCCATGCTTCCTTGGCACATCAATACATAGGGATGGATCCAAGGTTCTCAAGCCCATAGCATTGTTAGCATCGGAGTTCGGCCACCTCACCCCACATCTGTCACTTGTTATTGTTAATATTGACTACACAACAAGAGCCAGAATACCACAGAGACAACTGTTGGATTGGGTGTGTCTGATTTTTCTGGATTAGATTAACTAGGTGGGAAGCCCACCCTAAATGTAGGTTACCTTTTCATGAGCTAGGACTTTGAACCTAATCAAAAGGAGTCAGCTTTGTTGACTGCAACACACTTCTTTCTCTTGGGCTGGTTCCATTCCCTATTAACAGCTCTCCTTGGCAGATATTCCATGACTCTGACATCTTTCTAACATCTTGGGTTCTCCAAAGCAATCTAGGCTGTAACTTCACAGCTTCACACAATGGCCTCTCTACTAGGCCTTCATTCAGGGACACCCTTGACACATGCCTGGCCTCAGTGGCAGTCCTTAGGCATAGAGGCAACTTCTATAATCTGTTTCTTCTGTCCTTAATTATAAAGTCAGAATCTCATTGCCAAAGCTGCCAAGTTCTGCTGCTTACTAGGGCTAAAACATGGCTCCCTTGTGTAATTACATATTCACCAGCTTTCTGTTGTCCTTTACTGCCTAAACTTGCCTATTCTCGAACTTGATCTTTAGACCAGGTGGGCCTCAAACTCAGAGATCTGCCAGCCTCCACCTTCACAGTGCTGGAATTAAATTTGTGTGTCACCACGCCCAGCTCTAAATTTTTCTTTTATTCCTTTTCACAAGTTAGAAACTTAGCTGGGTAGGATCTTGCCCCTAGGTTACCACCTCCTTTATTCCATTTCTTAATCTGCTGATCTCTTTGAACAATGAATTTAGCTCCATTTTGCTTCCTGGTGCTCTTTTTCTCAAATATTTTTCTTTGCTCAGCTTGCTCCTTTTCATTATATATCTTCATTAGAGTTACCACTGATATCCACATGAGAGTCTATACTAGGCTGTCAATGGAATTAATCTAAAACTCTTCACTTTAGCCTCAGGAAGACTCTTTGGACAAGGACAAAATGCAGCCACTTCCTTCACCAAAATATCACAAGAACGATCTCTAGGCAACACATTAAAATTCTTCTCTGAAACCTCTTGAGTGACCCCCAGACAGTTCAAATAACTCTTAGTACCACTATCTTTCATGCACCTACTAGTATGGCCCATTAAGCAGTGCTTCCTTCAAGCAAACACATGGTCAGGCCTATCACAGCTATACCACAATCCCTGACACCAACTTCTGTCTTAGTTAGGTTTTCAATTGCTGTGAAGGGACACCATGGCCATGGAAGCTCTTATAAAGGAAAGTGTTTAATTAAGAGTAGCTCACAGTTTCAGAGGTTCCGCCCATTATGATCATGAAGCGGGGCATGGTGCTGAAGCTGAGAGTGCTAAGGCTTGCAGGCAACAGGAAGTCAACTGACTGAACCACTGAGGGAAGCTTGAGAAAAAGACACTTCCAAACCTGCCCCCACAGTGACACACTTCCTCCAACAAGACCACACCTCCTAATAGTGCTGCTCCCTTTTGGGGCCATTTTCTTTCAAACCACCACAATCTGTGGAAGATTTTCTTGACTAAGGATTGAAAGAGGAGGGTCCAGCCTATTGAACACAGAGCCATCCCTGAGCAAGTAGTAGCAGGTAACATGTGAAAGTAGGTTGAGCAAGCCATAGGGAGCAAGCCAGTACCCAGCATTCCTCCATGGCTCCTGCTTTAGTTCCTGCCTTGAGTTCCTGCTCTGACTTCCCTCCATAATAAACTATAAATCCTAAACCGAAACAAATCCTTTCCTTCCCAGGTTGCTTTTGGTCATGGTATTTTACCACAGCAATAGAAATCCTAACTAAGACAATTCCTAAATATTGGAAGAACTGAATTCTCCCTACCATGTAATTCTCATTTTGAACATCAAATGAAGGTTTCTTGTGTGGTAGATTTATTTGCAGGTTGCTGATGAGGCTAAATGTGGCTGTTGTTCATCCTAAATCAAGTTGCTAAGAATTTTGTTATAAGGCTGGAGAGGTCTCAGCAGTTAAGACATGTTACTGCTCTTCCAGAGGATGTGAGTTCAATTTCCAGCAACCACGTCAGGCAGCACACGACCATCTATAACCCCAGTTTGTGGTAGATCCAATTCCTCTAGCTTCTGTGGGCACTTAAACTCACATGCACATACCCACACACAGACATACACACAGAATTTAAAATACAAAAAATAAATCTTAAGAAAAGAACTCTCTCAGGGATACTTTATTGTATTGTTGCTTGTCTGTTTTTAATGGACTAATCAGGTTGTACAAACTTGGTCCAGATATTTGAGGACTCATCACGGGTTCTACAAATTAGTCATTCTGGAGAGCCAGGTGTGCTGTTAGGTAATTGTTCTGAATGAGATTCCTGATTTGGTTTTTTATATTATGTTAGCTCTAAAACTAAACATGTCCCAGAGGCAGCCACTTAGCTAAGGAATGAATGCATTTTCACTGAGCATCTGTAAGGAACAACAGAAGATCATGACTGCCAGTTTATGATTATGCTAAGTGGCAATGATAAGGGTATCTCACAGGAGTCAGCTAAAAAATAGCTGGCACTGGACACTATGTGTGTATGTGTGTGTGGGGGGGGGTGGGCTATGAGTCAACATAAAATGGCTGGTAATGGATATCCAGCCCCTCCCCCAAAGTAGAGTCATGTAATCTGTTATATAACTATTTGGCAGAGAGTTAATTTTGTGTGATTCTATATAAATATGGTCTTGAGTCAAGGGCATTTACCTTTGCCTTCAACAGCCTGCCAGTAAGTCTGTCTGTAGGCCTATGTACCTACTACCAGGCAGCTGTGTGCTACATGCCTGTGTATGCCAACATGTGCCCGGGTTTGGAGTCAATAAAGAATGTCTTATTGAACTGTGAATTCTCAAAATCTCTTTAACTTCCTGGCTTCCTATGACCCTCCTCCTTCCCTGGCATCAGAGCATGGACCACACAGTAGCTTTTGTCCCATCTAGAAGTTTTCTGTGCAGGCTGCCCTTCATTGACTTTGAGTATGTCTTTAGTGAAGAAAGAGACGGAGACAAGGGCAAAACAGAGTATTCCGGATAGAAAAATTCAATTCTCTGATTTTCTTTGTTTTAAAATTACATTCATCCATTTGTTTGTTTGTTTGTTTGTTTGTTTGGTGTGTGTGTGTGTGTGAGAGAGAGAGAGGGGGGGGGACTTTGCGGGAATTCACCCTAGATCTCACTGTCATGAACAAATGAGTCCAGACGACTAAATTACTAGGGCTCAGAACAGGAACCTCACAGGGCAGCATTTTAACCTCTCCAGTGCTTTGAACTGAAGAACTGAGGTCTCCACGATCTGGAGCCCTCTTATCTCTTGCCTTTGCTCCACAGAGAACAGGGAAGTGCCCAAGTTATCCTGTCTAAAGACAGACTCTCCAGAAGGAACAGCATTGTCATGAGCTGCCTTCCTGGGACTCTTATCAACCCAGGAGATGAAGTACATTACTTGAGGAGAGACCAGACGTTGGCACGAGAGACATTGTGGCAGGCTAGCCCCTACTCTGAGGGCTTCCCAAGATGATGCTTCAGCTGAAATGTCTTAAAACAAGGTGGCCTTTGTTCCTGAACTCTTGCTGGGCTCCTCAGCAAAGCCCTCATTTCTGCAACTGGCACCGCACAACCCTAGTCACTTTTCCCGATTTTGACTCTCATTGTGGGGTCCCAGGTGTATGCACATAATTAAAATAGTTTGTCAGGAGTCGGCATGGGCCATCACATAAGCCCCCCACTCGAGGCTGAGGCAGAAAGACTGTGTTTGAGGCCAGCCTGAATCACATAACAGGAGGTTGTCTCAGTAAAACAAAATAATGATAATAACATAAATCACACAAATAATGAAAAAATAAAATACCCATTCCTCTAGCTTATCTGTCCATTTTCTTCAGAAGGTGGAAATATTTTCTCCAACACAAACCTAACTAAGTTGCTATATTCTTTCCATGTAAGAGAAAATCAAGTCGAGGTCACAATAATCTGCACATTGACAAGGGACTCAGCTGGCACAGGGACAGAATAACAAGTGTGTCCTAATCTTGAGATCCCGGTAACATTACTACATGAAAAAGAGACTATGCAAGTACAGCCAAGTGATGGGCCATGAAGAGACTGTCCTGCACGCTGTAAACGTGACCATGCACGTGTGCGTTGGGAGGAGGCAGAGGTAATACAGGAAAAGCAGACACTTCCCTTGCCCATGGCCAGGATGAGACCCTTGTAACAAAGATCTGGGTAATGTGAGATAAGAACACATTCATTTACTGCATTTCACATGGCGTAGAGGCTTCATAAGGCAGTGGCTGAGGAAGAGTGAGACCTTCCTTTCTCTGAACAGTTTTGATGAAGAGAGGTCAGTCCTCTGCAGCACTATACTTGGACAAAGGGGATGCAATGTAATGAGAATACGGCCAGTCAGCTTCAATTTCTTTGAGTATCTCTCCTTCAATCCTCTTCTCCAGGTACAGAGGAGATGTCTCTCCAGGACAGATCCTGTGACCCAATTCAGGGAAGGTTAGAAAATCCCTCTTAGATTTTATGTCCTGTATTAGAGAGAAGAGGAAAAGAGTTAGGGAAGTGGGGAGCTGCTTTTATTTCTCCTCAAATGCTTAGGTGTCATATTTTGTGGTGTAGCCTCTTCTGAACACCACCAGAGATTTGACAACAGAAGAGACCATAAAGTGATGGTGGGGGAAGACTTGGAAGCTGGAGAAAAGGAGCCACAAAGCCCATGAAGATAGCTGATCATTAGAATCCAAAGAAGACAAGGAAATGGAGTTTGCCCTCAGATCATCCATAATGAATCAGTCTTACCCCCTCCCCCATGGACTTTAGCCTGAGAATCCTATTTCAAGCTTCTGGCCTTCAGAACTGTAGGAATAAATTGATATGGGCTCAAGCTACCAGGGTTGTAGCTCTTACAGAAACAACCAGAAGCAGATATATGTATCACAAACTTGGACTTATGCCTAATCAAATAAACTCTCATTTTAGATCCTTATCCAGGAAGATTGTATGTGCCATGATATGTCACAAACACTGAAATTGATGTCTGGCTGTGGGGTTCTAAGCTGTTCTTCTGTGAGTTAGGATGTGTTACATACTGTAGTTTTTTTTTTTTTTTTTAACTTTTTGGGGGCCTGCCATCCAGCTCTCAAATAAATACAAGGAGACTTATTCTTATTTACAAATGCCCAGCCTTAGCTTGGCTTGTTTCTAGACAGCTTTTCTAACTTAAATTATCCCATTTCTCCTTATAACATTTTGCCTCTGGGCTTTTTACCTTTCTTTATTCTATATATCTTTCTGTCCTTCTGACTCTGTGTCTAGCTATATGGCCATGTGCCTTGCCCCTGGCATCCTCCTCTCTTTGTTCTTTGGTTATTAGAACATAGAAGCTAAATAGTGTGACCTGGAGTAGCTACTCCTGGAGATTAGTGCACGGACTAAACATGACACACTGACATTGTAGGATGTGTCTGCCAGAGAGCCAACTTTCAGCAGCCAAGTTGCAGCAAAAACAAGCAAAGAGGACAGAGATCTCATTTGGTGTAGAAAGACTTTGACTTTCTTCTTGTTTTCTAATGAGACTACTACTTGAAAGAGTGAAGACATTTTTAAAATATCTTCCTTGGTTGGCATGTATGAACATATCTATGTCTGCACATGCCATTATCCATAGTAAATTTGAGCTTTAACTTTCTCCTCCATGACTATCTAGGTCTGTTTTACACATGCCTTTCCCAGAGGAGATGTTCTACTGTACCAGACGGTCAGGTCTGCAGAGAGACACTGAAACCCCTCCACATATTCTTGTTAGCTACCTATAAAGGAGTAAATAACTAACAAACTAAAAAGATATTTGAGTGTGTAACTGTGACACTGAGGAAGGAAAGCCTGGGTCTTCAGGACACTGGCATTGGCTAGTCACGTCAGTTTGTATCTGGAATATTTACAGACAGCAGGACAGTACCTTTGACTAGGTAGCTTTTAAACTACATTGAACTCTTTCTCACAGTTCGAGAGGCTAGGTAGTTCAAGACAAAGGTGCTGGCAGGCTTGGTGTCTAGTGGGAACATGTTTCTTGCTTGACCCATAGAATTGGCTGTCTTGCTGTGTCCTGTGTTAGGAGGACACAAGGCAGCTCTGCAGGGCCCCTCTGGGAGAGTGCCTTTTCTACTTTATAAGTCAGACCTGAGAAGGGGGAGGGGAAGGTTTAAGTCACAGGAGACTAAAAGCGGCAGTTTCTACACCCCTGAATTGACTGGAAATTCTCGGGAGGATTCTTGGGGTTCGATTCTGACCCACAGGAGGAGGCTACAGAAAATGTCTCAAACTTTTAAATCTGGAGGAGGAACTTGGTTTCTGGGAACTTTTATTTCACTGGGTGGGATATTTAGTGTATAAGGCATGGACAACAAAGTGTCTTCTAAATATTTGACTACATGTCTCTGCTTTTTAAAAGTGTTCTTTTTATTTCCGAGATACGATATTTGTATTTATGGTAGAGTTCAGTGTGATAAGTTCCATACTTATGAACAGTCTGTAGGGGCTGGAGAAATGGCTCAGTAGTTAAGAGCCTGTAAGGCTCTTGCACAGGACCTGAGCTAAGTTTCCAGCACCTATGTTGGACAGCTCACAATCACCTGTAAGTCCAGTTCTAGGGGTTATGTATGAATGCACACGTGCGCAGGCACACACACACACACACACACACACACACACACACACACACACACACACACTTATTTGCTTTGCAGATAACACTGTCCCTCTGATGTGATGAAGGCAGGTCTCTGCTTCCCCACTGGCCTTGTTCATGTCATTACCTACAGGGTGACCAGAGGTGATCTGGTTCTGGAATCATCTGGAATGTTCTGTTTCCCCTTGCATGAACAGAGAGTACCCCAGATTACTGGGGAGAACTGAGCCCAGAAGACAGTCATCAGTGGGTTTTTTAGATAAAAGGACTAGGAATTGCAACACCTTTCTTGTGATGTCCAAAATTATTTGGATGTCTCCTATGGACTAAGGTGACTGTAGCTATCAGCTTGGGACAAATTAACTTCTCAGTGTGTGATCCTGGCATCCAGCAACACTTGTGGGTTTGTAGGAACCACAAACTACCTCCCAGCCGTGAATCAGTCTTGCTGCTGAGGTGGTCCTTCAGACTCCTGTGTTTCTCCTGACAGTTCATATGCACTCAACATTTAAGAGTTAGCCCTGGCAGACTTAATAAACCTTTCATCTCTCCTTTGGAAGGTGGTGTAACCTGGCTTTAGTCAACCCCTGACTGGGAAGGAATAATGTTATTAGAAAGAGGATGCAATTTCATTCTGAATATTTAAAATACCAGACCTCATTTTGTACTCAAGCTGGTGAAGCTGGATGTGTTTGATTAGACTTTTATTCTGATAGTTTTAGGTAAAGAATTTAGTCTTATAATTTCAACAATTTTGCTTCTTCAGTAAAACTCATTGGAAACCCCAAACCTCAGTGAACCATGGCCATTTGTTACAGGTTGTCAAACTTCTGACCTAGAAGTTGAGATGTGTTTAGTATTCTGAAACTGCATATTATTTCTGATTAGTTGTGCTTCTGTGATATTTTTAATAAAGAGTTTTTGTACAGGTAGGAAAGACACAGTGCAGATTTACTTGAATTAACAAAAATAAAAGCCTAGGCTTGGTGGTACATGCTTCGAATTCCAGCACTTCAGAGCTGAGGCAGGGGGAATCATGAACTGAAGGACTGGACCAGCAAGTTCAAGGTCATCTTGGGCTACATTTGGACAAGAAAAGGGGGAAAAGCATCTGGAATGTTCTGCTTAAAAACTTTATTACTCTCCATAAAGGGGTTGCCAACAGGAGAAAAAAATACATTACTGTTTTTGAAAACTAGGTATTATTTTTCACTTAGAGGGAAATAACTAAGCATGTGCCATAAATTTGCTTCATACCCCTGATCACTTCTTTCCTTGAAAAGTTCAAGGGTGCTACAGAACTCATGAAATCAAAATGCAAAAATGAGAAGACTAAAGAACATGAGATTTATTTTCTGATTATTTTTCTTTTGGATGATTTTTGAAGTATTTTTCTATTCAGAATTTATGGGGTAATGATTCTGCAAAATTCTTCAGGCATCGAAATGTAAAGTGACAGCCTCCTGTCCTTTGTTCCTGCATGGCCTCTTGAACGGGGTTCTGGCCACAGGCACAGAACACGGGGCAGTTGGGGAGCACAGGAGTGGGTGGTCCCAGTTGTCTTTCCTGCTCTTTCCTTTCCTTTTGTATCTTAATTTTTTTATGTAAATAAGTGTTTCGTCTTGTGTATGTCTGTGCATATGTGAGTGCCTCTGAGTCCAGAAGAGGGTTTTGGGTCCTCAGGAACTAGTTACAGATGGTTATGACACATGGGTGCCAGGAATTGAACCCAGGTCTTCTGGAAGAGCAGCCAGTCAGTGCCCTTAACCACTGAGCCATCTCTCTAGCCCCTACTCTTCAGTTAAAAGTACATTTCCATCAGTTAATTCTTTATCCCTCCCCTCACACTGAAGATAGTTTTGGAGACAGGGTCTCACTCAGTTACTTAGGCTGGCCTTGAACTATATCTGTAGCCCAGGCAGACCTTAAATGTTTTGTACTCTTGCTCTGACTCTTAAGTAGCTGAAATTGTAGGCCTACATCACCAGGCCAGACTTACATTTTAAAATAAGTCACTGACCTTGTTGTGGTGGTCCATTGCCATAATGTCAGTACGTGGGGAGCCGAGGCAAGAAGACCATGAGTTCAAGGAAAGGCTGAGCAGTACGATGGGACTCTTTCTCAAACAACATAATTGCTCTTGTGTTGAAATATTTATTATACAGCCTAGATTTTTTTAACTATCCTTCCTCTTATTCTAAACCTATAGCATCATGACAGTAGACAATCTAACCAATCTTTAACAAACGAAAATAAGATGGCATTTCATCACCCCTCACTGAAAGCTGTTCATGTTTGGTGTATTCTTCTGTAATTTTTTCATGTGTGTTATATGGTTGAGCTCATACTGAAGACCTTTTTCCTTCTATAGGATTTCATAAACATTTGTTAATGGGAACAAAATTTTGTAAAACGTCACTTATGATATCCTGGATACCCACAGTATGTGAACATCATTGCTTATTAAGTATTTCCCTACAGGGACTTAGTTTTATCCTACAAAAATAAGTTGTATTAAGTTTAATGTCACGAGAGTGTTGGATGAGCGCTGAGGCCTCGTCCTTTTAGGCAGGAAGTGAAGTCAAAAATGATATAAGTACTATCCTGTCCAACTAAGCAGCATTTGAAAAGGATATAGAAAAATGTTTTTATGGCAAGACCATGTCAGGTCAGCAGCATCACAGAAAATTTCTCATACCTTAAAGAGTTGGTCTGTGATTTCTCAACAGGGGAAATGAAACAAAGGCGTAAGCTAGAAAATAATTCTTAAATTGTGTTTTTGCTTTGCTAGTCTGCCTCTCCTTCCCTTCCTTCCTCCTTCCCTCCCTCCCTCTCTCCCCTTCTTCCTTCCTTCCTTCCTCCCTTCCTCCCTCCCTCCCTCCCTCCCTCCCTCCCTCCCTCTCTCCCCTTCTTCCTTCCTTCCTTCCTTCCTTCCTCCCTCCCTCCCTCCCTCCCTCCCTCCCTCCCTCCCTCCTTCCCCCACTTCCTTCCTTCCATTTTTTTGTCTCTGTGTTTCATTATTTATAAGCCCTTTCTGGGCTGACTGCAGTTCAGCTGGGCCTCTCCTCTCCTCTCTCCAGCTCCCTCCTTTTTAAGCATCCATCTGTAGCAACAGTAAAAACAGGCTGCAGGGAAGGTGCTGACAAGACGGGCAGTTCCGATGGGAAAACACATTCTAATGCGTGGTAAAAAAAACGATACCTCCATAATGGGGCCTGTGACTCATGAGCACAGCCTGGGTGTCCCATGTGCACAAAAGACTGTTACTTGTGGCGGGAAAGAGCTATTTGGATCAAATTAAACACAAGTAAAATGTCTTCTTCGCAATATTATTTAAATATTTTCATGGGTTATTAAGTTACATTTTCTGGATTTTTTTTTTTGATAATTTTATAAAATGCTCCTTGATAATGGCATTCTCTTTGTGACTTTCTTTAGTTTACCAAAATACCTCTGTAAAAATACAACTTCGGTTTTCACATGCTTTATTTTCTGCATGATGATATGTAAGTTATATCATGTGAGTTGTATAGATCATGGGAATGTATTATGGATTAACACACAGAATTTGAATTTCATGGACCATGCTAAAATTCAGTAAAATTGTATTTGGATGCAAGGAGGAAAGAGCAACATGTGGCTTCAATTTCCTTTAAAACACACAGGGTAGTTAGAGGGGGAAAGTGCTTAGGACAGAGTGTATCTGGAGTTCTGCCAAACTTGTGCCATTTAAACAATGGTTTAACACCGAATTCAAAACCCAAGCAGAACCCTTCAGTCTCCCCCAAAGGGCATGAGGTAGCACTTGAACTTGGAAAGATAATATTAATGGAAATACTTTGGATGAGCACCATGGGAACGTTGAACTTGAAAAGATTGGTCCTCCAGAATTCAAGGACTTACCATCTGCATTTGGATCCCCACTCTGCCCTTAAACCCCTGACAAAAGTTATCCCTGGCTTTTGTAATTGTTTTTTAGTTTCCCATTTCAACACTAACTCCACCCTGCCCTGCATCCTGTGCAGGGCACAGAACAACACACACACACACACACACACACACACACACACACACACACACACAGCAGTCTTGCTGTCACAAATGCCACCCCCCAACTATCCTTCCTCCCACCGGGGAATGAAGACTCTTTTGTGTGGAAGTTCTCTATTATCTTGTGTACTTTGGGATTGGCAGTTCGGGCAGGTGAGTGGAATTGAAGGAGAATCTGTGGCTTTGATGATCCATGATCCTTTTCCTAGGGAGTTCTATTTTCATACTCTCCTCTGGCTCCTGTACTGGAGCCAAGCTGGCAAACATCACCTTTGAGTCCCAGGAGGAGATGTGTTGAGCCTTCCAACACCCCCCACCCCACCCCCCGTGGAAAGATGTTTGGAATTCAGTGGTACCACTTTCAGTTAACTGGCTCGGATTCCTGGGAATGCAACTGGTTGTCCTCCCTGGCTGGACTAGTGCCAGATTACTTAAGGAGATAATTGACCACAAGCCAGCCTGGCTGACAGACTTCCTAAGTGCCAGATGCCAACTGTGCCAACGGGCCCTTGCAGGAGGGCCTGCTTTCCTTGAGACCACAGCTAAATGTGGCTTCCTTCTCTCTCAGCCTGTACCTCCGGGTTTTTTATTTTTTTTTTATTTTTTATTTTTATTATTTTTTTGGGGAATAAAGTAAAATCGATTGGTCCAAGTTATTTTCTTCCTCTCTGTAAGGACAAAGACATCTACACTAGCCTCTCCTCCCTCGCTGCTGTTTTCCCCCATCCTTCTTGTGGGTTCCGTTAGTTCAGTTATGTGGTCGTGGGCTGAATAATTGCAGCCTTTTCTACCACCTTGGCACCCAGGAGGACAAGTGAGTGTTCTGTCCCCAGTGCCTGGCCTACATTAGAAAGTGATATTTTTTAATCACACCCACAACCAACCCAAGAAGGTTATAAATTAGCATTGTTTCTTCTTTCATCTCATCTATGTCTCAAATTAATTTTCTGTTGTCTAATATGTGGAGGGCAGTTGCCCTGAGCCCAGAAGAGACCACATACTCAACTGAGAGCTACCAAAGTAACACAGTTAACTTCTCTCTTTATACCAGCTTAATAGAAACTCCGCATTTCGTTAGTGACCTGACCCCTAACAAAGGTCCAGAATAAACACAGGAGCTTTAAGCAGGCCTGTTTGGGCACGTGATAATAATAAGCTGGTCCTGGTGTAAAGCAGGAAGCTGGGGGCTGGTTCCTCCTACTCTAGAGTCCCAGAGGTGTGCCATGAGTGTTCTGCCAGGTCCCAGGTCTGGCAGCATCTGCTCATGAGAATATAAGCCTCACAGTGCAGTCAAATCCCATCTGAGTTGGAAAATCTGGAAACAGAGGAGGTGTCTAACTGGGGACAGTCCTCCACTGTTAGGATCAGGGCTCCCCCTTTACTTATTTTAACAAATCCTTTCTTCACACTCTGCACAGCTTCTTTGGGGCACCAGGGTCTTTCTGAAACAAGAACTTGAACACAATCATTGTGCACTTCACTTTGCCTTCCAGCCTCTCCCTCTTTTCTCCAAACATGAAACAATCAGTTTTCTCTACCTAGATAGAAAGGGTACCCGGCAGGGGCTGGGTGCAAGAAAGGTCCTGAAAATGGCGGCCGAGACAAGGGACCCAGAATTGGGACCATTGGCACCACTAAAAATTACCAGGAACCATTCTGGCTGATCTAGAGGGAAGAGGCAATACTTTCTAGGAGACAGGGACTCTTTCTTAGGGTCAAATGTCTGTAGACCCCCTAAACTAGGCTCTCAGTAGGGCTTCAGCACTGGCTAGTTGGAAAGTGGACAGAGAAGGCAGACTCCAAATTCTCCCCTAATCTCTGGCCCCCATATCACTGTGTCTCTGACCCGCTTTTCTCTTTCTACCCCCTAAAACTGTGGAGTGGAAAATCCATGGGAAAGCTAGACAAACTCTCCAATTAACTGAGCCCCAGCATCGAGGGCAGCTACCTAGGATGTGTCAAAACTCAGTGACACACTGCAATGAGATTGGTAAAAGAGGGATGGGCACAAACACTGGTTTTTGTTTGTTTGGTTGGTTTTTGTTTGTTTTTATGTTATTTGATTTTGTTTTTGCTTTTCAGGGTCTACCCCAAACACACCCCAGCAACACTGCCGAGTAACTCTCCTTTTTGTCTCTTTACGTTCTTTTAGTGGAAAGTTGGAGGAACTTTTTAGGCTTGGTAGGCAGAGGAAAACTGGCTTTCAGTGGAATTTTGCTGGAGGTTAGAGGGAGATGGGAAGGGGGCTGCACAGGAGCCCAGTCGTAGCTTTCTGGAATCCAACATGCAGAGGACCTCTCACCTGCTGTCTCCGCATCTGCCCAGCACCCGAAGTTCTGGCCGCGGTTTGTTCGAGGCCCAAGAACTTCGTGTCTCCACCCCAGACAGCAGTCACCCAGCCGCCAAAAGTCACCTCGCAGACCCCACTTGCAGACCCCTCTTCCCTAAGCTGGGCAAGCAACAGGTCTCCCAGAATGCGGTGGCATTTCCCATCCACCTAGTTAGTGTTCACTGGCAGTGGCGTCTTCAACCGTGCTGCTCTGGGCCACCCATAATCCAATCCCACACCTGCTCTGCAGGCCCGGCCAGGAGATCCGGGCCCTGCCCTGCCCCTGCCAACCTCAGAAAAGGTTGCCGATTGGTGGTGATAGGAAAAAATTTACTGCTGCGGGTTTTGCCAATTCAGACTCTAATGTTGACATGGGCTTAAAGAAATTTTCAGTTAGGGAAGTAGAGGGATGAAAATGGGGAGAAATTAGCCAGCTGACGGGTGGAGTGGACGGAGCGCGGAACCGGCCAAGAACATTGTCCCCAGAGATGGCGCTCCCGTTGATCTCAGGCCTCTTGAAACTCTGAAGTTAGGAAATTAAGGGCTGGGGGCGAATGTTCAACTGCGGCCTCATCTGCTAAGAAGAGAACAGCCGCACACCAGCACGGGTATATCCAGAGAGACGTTTTAATGATCACCCGATACAACACAGGCAGACAGGACGAAGGGCGCAGACACAGGCCAGAGGGGACTTGGAGCCAGGGCCACTCAGCACCCCTCCCTAAGTTTGTTGCCAGTAAAGTGCTGTTCCTGGGACTCAAAACCCAAGAAAGGCAACAGTGACAGGGTGAATTTATTCACAAACCATAACTGAAGAATTAGCCTGAAAAGCAAGCAAAGGTGACGCCTCCTTGTTTGGGCTCAGGGAGATCGGAAGCGGACAGCCACCAAAAGGCACCCCCTCCTCCCCGACGCGCGCCCCTCTCCCGGAGGTGACTAGGCATCCTCGCACTAATAGATGAGCAAACATCCGTGATACAAGTGACTTTTTTTTTTAAAGTCCACGTGGAACTGGTCGTGGGAATGAACTGTGTTCTCAGGCTCCGTAACCGTTCCTCACCCGATTGATCCACAGAGGAGTCGCAGGTGGAAAGTCGCCTTTATTGTCTCTCTCCGGGGGGGCGGGAGGGGGGCTCCCCGAACTTCACTTTTGGAATCTGGAGCTTTGCTCTTTAAGCCGCCGCCATTCTCTTTTGTGCAAACTAATTACTTTAGCTGGCGCTACTATCCTCCTCGACCCCGGGTCACAGCCAAGAAATCTAACCGTTTCCCTAAGATCCCACTGAGCACCCCCACCCCGTCAAAGCGACTTTATTCGTGGCGTCGTTTTCTCGTCCTTTCTCCTGACCAAGGAAATAACGAGACCAAACGCATGTATCCTTTTCCTTACCACCTAACACGAGTTCTCCTTAGTGGGGAGGCGGCTGCGGACGCTCGAGCTCCCGCAGACTGAAACTTGTAGTCTGAAGTCCATTCCCGGCACTCTCTTGGGCTTCTGCTCCGCGTTCGGTCGCCAGCTTCTGCTCCAGGAAAGGGGTGAACTCCGCTTCCTCTTTGCCTGAAATGAGTTTCCCCAACCATTTTTGCTCCCTCCCCCATAACTTACGGATATTTTTATTACAATAGAAACTCTTACCTGAAAATGGGCATTCATGAGTCTGATTTACAAGGTTGTAAAAACACAGACACCAGGAGGTTACATTTATTCAGACCAGTGGAGCACCCACTTTTGAGTTGTCGATCAGTTTCTAAAATGCCTTCATTCTTTTTTTGCTCGAAGCCAACTTTGGGATGCTCCCTCGATCTGGGGCTGTTGACTCAGTCCCTCGCCAGGTGTCTCCTCCCCTAGGAGTGCACCAACACGGAGTGCAGGGGACCTCCCTTGCTGTCAGCCGCGCCGGCTGCGGTGGGCTCCAAGAGAGGGGCTGTGGGTGAGGCGGCGGCCGCGCACACGGTGGAAGGGGCAGGCAGCTGTTGTGACGCCGTGGGGACTGCCAGCGCCGGCGGCAGCGTGGTCACGGGTGGCAGCGCAGGCGTGGGCTTGATGGGCACCGGTACAGCTGGCAGGCTCTGGTTTGCCGAGTGGCACAGGGCCTTGACTGGCACCCCGAACGCCCCATACTCCGGGCCTACCGGGACCCCAGCTGCGGCGGCGGCGGCGGCAGCGGCGGCCACCGAATCCATCACGCCGACATGAGGCCACACGGAGCCCACAACGTTACCGAGCTGGCCTGGCACCGGGTAGCCCAAGTGGTGCATGACAGACGCCAAAGGCAACCCTCCGGCCTGCAGCACGCCCTTGTAGTCCCTCCCGATGATGTTCTCGATGGCGAAGGGGTGTTTGAAGCCCGTGGTGGAGGCGGCGGCGGCGGCCGCGGCGGCGGCGGCCGAGCCCAGCCCGTAGGGTGGAAACTGAGACAGCCGCCCCACGCTGCCCACCGCCGCCGCCGCCGCCGCCGCCGCGGCCGCCGCCACGGCCGCCGCCTCCTGCATCTTGCCGGGATGGGACGGCTGCGGAGGCTGCGACTGCGGCGGTGGCTGCTGAGCGGGCTGCGACGGGAGGTGGGGCGGCTGCGGAGCGGGAGCCGGCTGCTGGTGGAAATAGGGCACCATGTGCGTCGGCGGCGGCGGCGGCGGCTGGGGCGGGTGGTGATGGTGGTGGTGGTGTGCCGCCGCGTGGTGGTGATGGTGGTGGTGGTGGTGGTGGTGCGGGTGGTGGGTGTGGTGGGGGTGCAGATGGCCCCCGGGCCCCGTACCCGGCGCGCCCTTGCCGCTTCCTGCGTGCAGGTGAGCGTGGTCTGCGCGCAGTACCTTGAAGCGCTTGCGGCGCCGCAGGAAGCTGCCGTTCTCGAACATGTCACCGCAGTCAGGGTGCAGAGCCCAGAAGCTGCCCTTCCCGGGTTGGTCGGGCCGCCGCGGGATCTTGATGAAGCAGTCGTTGAAGGAGAGGTTGTGGCGCAGGCTGTTCTGCCAGCGCTGCGTGTGCTCGCGGTAGTAGGGGAAGCGCTCCATGATGAACTTATAGATGTCGCTCAGAGGCAGCATCTTCTCAGCCGAGTGCTGGATGGCCATGGCTGTCAGGGAGATGTACGAGTAGGGCGGCTTTTGGTCGCTGTACGAGCTCTTCCCCGGTCGTGGCATCTTGCCAAGCTCCTCCACCTCCTCCTGGCCCACAGTGGGCCTCGACGCCCCTCGGAAGCCGGATCCCCGGCCTAAGTGTCCCCTCGAACTCTCTCTCCACCTGTGCAGCCCGGATCACGAGCCCTCTCAGCCCCCAGAACCCCTTTGGTTCGGTCCTCCTCCTTCTGGGAGCTGCCTAAGTCCCCACGATTGGCTTTTCGGGCCAATGCAGCTCGATGGTGCTCACAACTTTTGGTCTGGACTGTCGCGGACAGGCCCGCACAGTAGCCGGAGAGGCTCGCCAGCTTTACCTTGGTTTTCTCTGAGTCTTCCCCCGCCCGGGTGACCAGTCTGGAACTCCGGAGCGAAAGGCGGTTGAATGAGTTTCTTTTTGGCCTCTTTGACCTTTCTCGGTACAAGGGCAGCTCGGATCAAACCGACTGGTCAGTGGAGACTCTGGCTCTTTAAAACCCCGTCCGCGCTAGCTGTCCCTAGGCCACTGCTGACCCGACTTTTCAAGGCTTTGGAAGCTGACCTGGTACTGACTGGTTCCGTCCGCGCTGGAGTTCAGGTCTTGTAAGAGAGGAGGGGCAGGATGAGGGGAGAGAGAACACTCTGCTAGCAGCCTGTACCCTCTTTCTCAGGGGATCCTGAGGATGGAAGAGGCATGGAGCCCTAGGTGGTGGCTCCGAGTGAAAAAAAGTTTGGTGGTGTCTGCAGCAGAGGCCCCTGCAGGCTCTGCGGAGGGGAGGGTGCTCAGGACTCCGGAGCTAGCCTCAGGCTGCAGGGGGCGTCGGCGAAGACAGGCCAGGACCCGGCTCGCCCGGTCGGCACAGCCGTCTGCGCTGCAGCTGCAGCCGCTCTGCCCCGCGGGTTTTGAGAAGAAGCGCTGCTGTGGCAGCGACGCGCTCTCCTGGCTGCGTTTTGTAATGGTCCCCGAGACGCCGAGACCCCTGCAGCTTGTGCTTCGAGACTATCACATGACCGAGGCTGAGGGACCCGCCGCCTCCACAGCCTAGTCTTTCGCAGAAGAAGGGGCAAGAAGGCACAGTGTCTGGTCCCCGCCCCTTATCCATTTCCACTGGGTACCCGGACCCTTTGCATTTACTACAGCCTTGCCAGCCCAGGCGGCAGCCCGGCTGGCTGGGGAGCGCAGTTTGACCACTGGAAAGGGGTCACTGTCTAGGCGCGACCCCTGCAGCTGTGTTCCACAAAGTCTAAGGCTCACAAGGGGGCAGGGCTTGTTCTCACCCCGGACCGGGTCTATTCACCCACCCTCTCCTAGTTTGCCGGTGTGCTAGCCACTCGGTCTCCAGTTTGGAGCATCATTGTCTTCTCTTGGAGAAATAGAGATGCCCAGAGGGTTGTAGGTGGAAGCCAATAGAAGGAAGGACTGGGGCGATTTCGTCAAACGCCAACTTGGTCTTGATTTTATTAGCTACGGCCTACATCTTGGCCGGGTATGCGCCAAGGTTTAGGGAGGCGAGGACTGGTCTTTGCACTCCAGAACCTTGGTTTAGAGGGCTGAAGGGCAATCGGCGGGAAGCTAGGATGAAAGAAGCTTGAGGGTGGGGCGCGAAACTCCTATCCGTCTCCCTAGAAAACAGACCGAATGAGGTTTCTTTGAGATGGCGATATCAGAAGCTGGGAAAGAAAGAGAAATTGGGGGCTGAGGGGGTCTCATCACCTGGTTGTGTAGCCATTCTCCTTACCAGCGGGAAGATTATCATTAAAATGACACAGGAAGCCAAGAGAACGCCCAAACCGTCGTGTGACCTGTAAGGGAACCTTAGCTGAGCCGGGGTAAAGGGCCCCCTGCTTGGCTGGGGCACTCACTCGCTTACTCATTGAAATCTCAACGCCCATTCAAAGAACCTCAAGTCTTGCTCTGGTTTGGGTCACATTTGCTCTCAAGCCGGTAGAGAACAGACTTTAGAAACAAATATTCTCACTATCCCCGTCTCTGGGCCTCAGTTTCAGTATTTTTTTTTTCTCTGAAGTTGGAAAATTTAAGGATTCTTTCTAGTTTCCTCTCTTAAAAAGGACAGTTACAGGCGATGGCTGCCTCAGATTTGAATTTCTCTCCTAAGCATACACCCAGAGGCAGAAGTCTTTGGTTCAGTGGCTAGAAAGGTGGGCTGTAACCTGTAGTCTTGGCTACAGGTCCAAGAAAAGCTTCCGGAGTTTGGTAAGTGGTAGAATGGGGGTGTGTCCCTATTTAGTCTCTTGGCACAGACCTTGGAGTGAGGCGAGCAGGGCAGATTGCTTTCTCCGTTTTCAGCCCTCAGCGAAGTCTCTGGCTCCTGCTGTTTGGCCAGTTTGTCCTCTTAGGATAGGACCAATCCTATCCGATAGGTGGTAAGATCAAGACAGGTGAGGGCAGCAGGGGCAGCGGCGGGAGAGAGGATGCAGCCTTCTCGCCTGGCCTAAGAAGCAAGAAGACGCCCCCACTGTCACTGCACGTCAAGAACTTTCCTCGCGCCAAAGGAATTTCTGCTAGGCTTTTCATTAACCGAGACAGTTTACGGAGACCAGCAGCGGAGCGACCCCTGAGAAGTCTCAGAGGATTTCCCAGGGTTCCCACTGTTACAGTGACAGCCAAATCCGTGGGAGGCGGGTCACTCCTACTCCTGTCCAAGCGTGCAGGCTGGGGTCTACCCACCCTTGTGACGCCTCTACGGGCAGCTCCACTCGCCTGGCTGGCGCTTAAAGGCTGTGCAGGCAAATGACATCTTCTGTCGATGCTTCGCTAGGGTATCTCTTCCGCGGGATCCGGGACCCGCGGTGCCTCTTTTCTGGGATCAGTCGAGGACGTTTCCTTCCCTGGGCAAGTGGCCTGCGGGGCGCCCGGGAATCCAATGCTGGGGAAGAGCCCTTTCAGGCCGCGTGGGGGCAAACTCAGCCTGCAACCTGGACCCTGAACCTTACAGCTGGGAGGCCGACTCTCCTTAGAGCTGGGCAACCCGCCGCCGCCACCTAGAGTTCGTCGCCAAGAGACGCGAGTCTATGTCCCCAGCTTGGGCCAGCCAAACCCAATTCGGCGGCGGCCACTTCTGTGCAACTTAGATCATGCAGACGGAGCAGCGAAGGCCGAGGGCTGCGAAGGGGCCCACACGCTGTAGCGTTCAGTGTGGACTTGGCAAGGGAAGAGACTGTCGCCCACCACCGGGGCTCCAGCTGGCTCACGCGGCCAAGAGAGCTAGCTGACCAGGAGCCACGCACCAGACGATTTGGACCCAGGAGGGCTGGCCGCCGCCCGCCACACAGAATCCTCAGGGACTTGCAAGAGTGTTGCCCAGCTTTGCCACCCAACCTGGGCAGTTGTGGTAGGGCCTTTTCGCTCTCCCTGCCTCCCCAGGTTGACTTAATTCAGGCAAGTTGTGTAGCTTGCAGCGGCTGCAGCAGCAGCAGCAGCAGCCGGGACCGGAACGCGCATTCTCCAGCCGCCTGCACACCCTGTTCCAGAAAATCATTGTAACCGCCACAGCACCAAACGTTTGGATTTAAGTTTCCCTGAGTAATCTCCACCCTACCCCCACCCCACCCCACCAACAAGCAACTAATCCAGATGCCGGCAGTCACTAAGTGTATCTCAGGCGTATTTGGTTTACCCTTTAGGCAATTACTGGTGACACTTTGCCGTGACCCGGAGTTCCACGTCAGTCTTTATTGTAATGAACTGGCTATATGGATGGTAGTTTTTAAAAATTGCAGGGAAATATGTGGCCTCCAGGAATGGGTATTTATTAATTTTTCTCTCCTCTATGACTCTAGACTCTAGTCTCAGGGTCTTACTGACGACCCCCCCCCCCCCCCCTTAGCCTAGACCTAGGATGGGCTTACTCCAGGCTGCTGAGCCCCGCCACACAGAGTGTGAAGAAGAGAGTAGGGTGCAGGCAGGGCTAGAGCAACATGCAGGGTTAGGATCAAGGCGAAGGGTCCAGACCTTATCTTGATTTTCATGGGACCAATTTTACTCCGTCGTCTGACGCGCGTGGAAATCGCTGGAGGTAATCTTGTTTGGGGTCTTCCCAGGAGTCATCATGGCCACTCCAGCATGCCTCTAGCCTGACCCCTGAGACTCCCTGGCATAGTCTTTTCCCAACCACATGTCCGGAGTGAATGTAAAATGAGAGAAACTAGCCCCAGAGCCGGGACACTGCTATCTCCCAGTAGCAACCCTTGTGGCCACCAGCAGGACGACCCTGGAGGCGCCATTTCCTTTCTTTGTGCTTTA